>NW_027673611.1:0-126000 GCF_964194415.1 Vipera berus
TTTTTAAAATCTATAAAAAACACCATTTCTAAGGATGAAATTCAACCCCGAATCTCATACTGGCCTCGGTTTTTACATTTGTGTCAAAAAAAAATTTCACCTCCTGGGCACAAAAATCCCTGACCCTAGCATCACGAATTTTCTTCCCCGGACACCAAAAAATGCTTGATTTTTAAAATCTATAAAAAACACCATTTCTAAGGATGAAATTCAACCCAGAATCTCATACTGGCCTGGGTTTTTACATTTGTGTCAAAAAATCTTTTTCACCTCCTGGGCACAAAAATCCCTGACCCCGGCATCAGGAATTTTCTTGCCCGGACACCAAAAAATTCTTGATTTATTAAAACTATAAAAAGCACCATTTTTAAGGACGAAATTCAACCCTGAAACTAATTCTGGTGTCCGTTTTTACATTTGGGTCAAAAAAAAAAAAATTCACCTCCTGGGCACAAAAATCCCTGACTCCGGCATCAGGAATTTTCTTCCCCGGACACAAAAAAATCGTGATTTTTAAAATCTATGAAAAACACCATTTTCAAGGATGAAATTCAACCCTGAATCTAATTCTGGTGTCCGTTTTTACATTTGGGTCAAAAAAAAAATTTTCACCCGCTGGGCACAAAAATCCCTGACCCCGGCATCAGGAATTTTCTTGCCCGGACACCAAAAAATTCTTGATTTTTAAAAACTATAAAAAGCACCATTTTTAAGGACGAAATTCAACCCCGAAACTAATTCTAGTGTCCATTTTTACATTTGGGTCAAAAAAAAAATTTCACCCCCTGGGCACAAAAATCCCTGACCCCGGCATCACGAATTTTCTTCCCCGGACACTAAAAAATTCTTGGTTTTTAAAATCTATAAAAAACACCATTTCTAAGGATGAAATTCAACCCCGAATCTCATACTGGCCTCGGTTTTTACATTTGTGTCAAAAAAAAATTTCACCTCCTGGGCACAAAAATCCCTGACCCTAGCATCACGAATTTTCTTCCCCGGACACCAAAAAATGCTTGATTTTTAAAATCTATAAAAAACTCCATTTCTAAGGATGAAATTCAACCCCGAATCTCATACTGGCCTGGGTTTTTACATTTGTGTCAAAAAATCTTTTTCACCTCCTGGGCACAAAAATCCCTGACCCCGGCATCACGAATTTTCTTGCCCGGACACCAAAAAATTCTTGATTTATTAAAACTATAAAAAGCACCATTTTTAAGGACGAAATTCAACCCTGAAACTAATTCTAGTGTCCATTTTTACATTTGGGTCAAAAAAAAAATTTCACCCCCTGGGCACAAAAATCCCTGACCCCGGCATCACGAATTTTCTTCCCCGGACACTAAAAAATTCTTGGTTTTTAAAAACTATGAAAAAAACCATTTTTAAGGATGAAATTCAACCCCGAATCTCATACTGGCCTCGGTTTTTACATTTGTGTAAAAAAAAAATTACCTCCTGGGCGCAAAAATCCCTGACCCCGGCATCACGAATTTTCTTCCCCGGACACCAAAAAATGCTTGATTTTTAAAAACTATAAAAAACACCATTTGTAAGCGTGAAATTCAACCCCGAATGTAATTCTGGTGTCCGTTTTTACATTTGGGTCAAAAAAAAAAAATCACCTCCTGGGCACAAAAATCCCTGACCCCGGCATCAGGAATTTCCTTCCCCGGACACTAAAAAGTATAAAAAACACCATTTTTAAGGATGCAATTAAACCTCAAATCTAATTCTGGTGTCTGTTTTTACATTTGGGTCAAAAAACAATTTACCTGCTGGGCATAAAAATCCCTGGCATCACGAATTTTCTTCCCCGGACACAAAAAAATCTTGATTTTTAAAATCTATAAAAAACACCATTTCTAAGGATGAAATTCAACCCCGAATCTCATACTGGCCTCGGTTTTTAAATTTGTGTCAAAAAATCTTTTTCACCCCCTGGGCACAAAAATCCCTGACCCCGGCATCAGAAATTTACTTGCCCGGACACCAAAAAATGCTTGATTTTTAAAAAGTATAAAAAACACCATTTTTAAACGTGAAATTAAACCCCGAATGTAATTCTGGTGTCCGTTTTTACATTTGGGTCAAAAAAAAAAAATTCACCTCCTGGGCACAAAAATCCCTGACTCCGGCATCAGGAATTTTCTTCCCCGGACACAAAAAAATCTTGATTTTTAAAATCTATGAAAAACACCATTTTCAAGGATGAAATTCAACCCTGAATCTAATTCTGGTGTCAGTTTTTACATTTGGGTCAAAAAAAAAATTTTCACCCGCTGGTCACAAAAATCCCTGACCCCGGCATCAGGAATTTTCTTGCCCAAACACCAAAAAATTCTTGATTTTTAAAAACTATAAAAAGCACCATTTTTAAGGACGAAATTCAACCCCGAAACTAATTCTAGTGTCCATTTTTACATTTGGGTCAAAAAAAAAATTTCACCCCCTGGGCACAAAAATCCCTGACCCCGGCAACAGGAATTTTCTTCCCCGGACACCAAAAAATCTTGATTTTTAAAATCTATGAAAAACACCATTTTTAAGGACGAAATTCAACCCCGAAACTAATTCTAGTGTCCATTTTTACATTTGGGTCAAAAAAAAATTTCACCTCCTGGGCACAAAAATCCCTGACTCCAGCATCAGGAATTTTCTTCCCCGGACACCAAAAAATCTTGATTTTTAAAATCTATGAAAAACACCATTTTCAAGGATGAAATTCAACCCTGAATGTAATTCTGGTGTCCGTTTTTACATTTGGGTCAAAAAAAATTTACCTCCTGGGCACAAAAATCCCTGACCCCGGCATCACGAATTTTCTTCCCCGGACACCAAAAAATCTTGATTTTTAAAATCTATGAAAAAAACCATTTTTAAGGATGAAATTAAAACTCGAATCTAATTCTGGTGTCTGTTTTTACATTTGGGTCAAAAAAAATTTACCTGCTGGGCACAAAAATCCCTGACCCCGGCATCACGAATTTTCTTCCCCGGACACCAAAAAATGCTTGATTTTTAAAATCTATAAAAAACACCATTTCTAAGGATGAAATTCAACCCCGAATCTCATACTGGCCTGGGTTTTTACATTTGTGTCAAAAAATCTTTTTCACCTCCTGGGCACAAAAATCCCTGACCCCGGCATCAGGAATTTTCTTGCCCGGACACCAAAAAATTCTTGATTTTTAAAAACTATAAAAAACACCATTTCTAAGGATGAAATTCAACCCCGAATCTCATACTGGCCTCGGTTTTTACATTTGTGTAAAAAAAATAATTTACCTCCTGGGCACAAAAATCCCTGACCCCGGCATCACGAATTTTCTTCCCCGGACACCAAAAAATCTTGATTTTTAAAATCTATGAAAAAAACCATTTTTAAGGATGAAATTAAAACTCGAAACTAATTCTGGTGTCTGTTTTTACATTTGGGTGAAAAAAAATTTACCTCCTGGGCACAAAAATCCCTGACCCCGGCATCACGAATTTTCTTCCCTGGACACAAAAAAATCTTGATTTTTAAAATCTATGAAAAACACCATTTTCAAGGATGAAATTCAACCCTGAATCTAATTCTGGCGTCAGTTTTTACATTTGGGTCAAAAAAAAAATTTTCACCCACTGGGCGCAAAAATCCCTGAACCCGGCAACAGGAATTTTCTTTCCCGGACACCAAAAATGCTTGATTTTTAAAAACTATAAAAAAAACCATTTTTAAGCGTGAAATTCAACCCCGAATGTAATTCTGGCGTCCGTTTTTACATTTGGGTCAAAAAAAAATTCACTTCCTGGGCAGAAATATCCCTGACCCCGGCATCAGGAATTTCCTTCCCCGGACACCAAAAATATCTTCATTTACAAAAAGTATAAAAAACACCATTTTTAAGGATGCAATTAAACCTCGAATCTAATTCTGGTGTCTGTTTTTACATTTGGGTAAAAAAAAAATTACCTGCTGGGCACAAAAATCCCTGGCATCACGAATTTTCTTCCCCGGACACCAAAAAATCTTGATTTTTAAAATCTATAAAAAAACACCATTTCTAAGGATGAAATTCAACCCCGAATCTCATACTGGCCTCGGTTTTTACATTTGTGTCAAAAAATCTTTTTCACCTCCTGGGCACAAAAATCCCTGACGCCGGCATCAGGAATTTTCTTGCCCGGACACCAAAAAATTCTTCATTTATTAAAACTATAAAAAGCACCATTTTTAAGGACGAAATTCAACCCTGAAACTAATTCTAGTGTCCATTTTTACATTTGGGTCAAAAAAAAAATTTCACCCCCTGGGCACAAAAATCCCTGACCCCGGCATCACGAATTTTCTTCCCCGGACACTAAAAAATTCTTGGTTTTTAAAAACTATGAAAAAAACCATTTTTAAGGATGAAATTCAACCCCGAATCTCATACTGGCCTCGGTTTTTACATTTGTGTCAAAAAAAATTACCTCCTGGGCACAAAAATCCCTGACCCCGGCATCACGAATTTTCTTCCCCGGACACCAAAAAATCTTGATTTTTAAAATCTATGAAAAACACCATTTTCAAGGATGAAATTCAACCCTGAATGTAATTCTGGTGTCCGTTTTTACATTTGGGTCAAAAAAAAATTTCACCTCCAGGGCACAAAAATCCCTGACACCGGCATCAGGAATTTTGTCCCCCAGACATTCCAAAAATGTTCATTTACAAAAACTATAAAAAACACCATTTTTAAGGATGAAATTCAACCCCGAACCTCATTCTGGAATCGGTTTTTACATTTGTGTCAAAAAAAATTACCTCCTGGGCACAAAAATCCCTGACCCCGGCATCACGAATTTTCTTCCCCGGACACCAAAAAATCTTGATTTTTAAAATCTATGAAAAACACCATTTTCAAGGATGAAATTCAACCCTGAATGTAATTCTGGTGTCCGTTTTTACATTTGGGTCAAAAAAAAATTTCACCTCCAGGGCACAAAAATCCCTGACACCGGCATCAGGAATTTTGTCCCCCGGACATTCCAAAAATGTTCATTTACAAAAACTATAAAAAACACCATTTTTAAGGATGAAATTCAACCCCGAACCTCATTCTGGAATCGGTTTTTACATTTGGGTCAAATAAAATTTTCACCTCCTGGGCACAAAAATCCCTGACCCCGGCATCAGGAATTTCCTTCCCCGGACACCAAAAATATCTTCATTTACAAAAAGTATAAAAAACACCATTTTTAAGGATGCAATTAAACCTCGAATCTAATTCTGGTGTCTGTTTTTACATTTGGGTCAAAAAACAATTTACCTGCTGGGCATAAAAATCCCTGGCATCACGAATTTTCTTCCCCGAACACAAAAAAATCTTGATTTTTAAATTCTATGAAAAACACCATTTTTAAGGATGAAATTCAACCCCAAATCTAATTCTAGAGTCCGTTTTTACATTTGGGTCAGAAAAAAATATTTCACCTCCTGGGCACAAAAATCCCTGACCCCAGCATCACGAATTTTCTTCCCTGGACACAAAAAAATGTTGATTTTTAAAATCTATAAAAAACACCATTTCTAAGGATGAAATTTAACCCCGAATCTCATACTGGCCTCGGTTTTTACATTTGTGTCAAAAAATCTTTTTCACCTCCTGGGCACAAAAATCCCTGACTCCGGCATCAGGAATTTTCTTGCCCGGACACCAAAAAATTCTTGATTTTTAAAAACTATAAAAAGCACCATTTTTAAGGACGAAATTCAACCCCGAAACTAATTCTAGTGTCCATTTTTACATTTGGGTCAAAAAAAAATTTCACCCGCTGGGCACAAAAATCCCTGAACCCGGCAACAGGAATTTTCTTCCCCGGACACCAAAAATGCTTGATTTTTAAAAACTATAAAAAAAACCATTTTTAAGCGTGAAATTCAAACCCGAATGTAATTCTGGCGTCCGTTTTTACATTTGGGTCAAAAAAAAATTTCACTTCCTGGGCACAAAAATCCCTGACCCCGGCATCACGAATTTTCTTCCCCGGACACTAAAAAATTCTTGGTTTTTAAAAACTATGAAAAAAACCATTTTTAAGGATGAAATTCAACCCCGAATCTCATACTGGCCTCGGTTTTTACATTTGTGTCAAAAAAAAATTACCTCCTGGGCACAAAAATCCCTGACCCTAGCATCATGAATTTTCTTCCCCGGACACCAAAAAATGCTTGATTTTTAAAATCTATAATAAACACCATTTCTAAGGATGAAATTCAACCCCGAATCTCATACTGGCCTGGGTTTTTACATTTGTGTCAAAAAATCTTTTTCACCTCCTGGGCACAAAAATCCCTGACCCCGGCATCAGGAATTTCCTTCCCCGGACACTAAAAATATCTTCATTTACAAAAAGTATAAAAAACACCATTTTTAAGGATGCAATTAAACCTCGAATCTAATTCTGGTGTCTGTTTTTACATTTGGGTCAAAAAACAATTTACCTGCTGGGCACAAAAATCCCTGACACCGGCATCAGGAATTTTGTCCCCCGGACATTCCAAAAATGTTCATTTACAAAAACAATAAAAAACACCATTTTCAAGGATGAAATTCAACCCTGAATCTAATTCTGGTGTCAGTTTTTACATTTGGGTCAAAAAAAAAATTTTCACCCGCTGGGCACAAAAATCCCTGACCCCGGCATCAGGAATTTTCTTGCCCGGACACCAAAAAATTCTTGATTTTTAAAAACTATAAAAACCACCATTTTTAAGGACGAAATTCAACCCCGAAACTAATTCTAGTGTCCATTTTTACATTTGGGTCAAAAAAAAAATTTCACCCCCTGGGCACAAAAATCCCTGACCCCGGCATCACGAATTTTCTTCCCCGGACACTAAAAAATTCTTGGTTTTTAAAAAGTATGAAAAAAACAATTTTTAAGGATGAAATTCAACCCCGAATCTCATACTGGCCTCGGTTTTTACATTTGTGTCAAAAAAAATTTACCTCCTGGGCACAAAAATCCCTGACCCCGGCATCACGAATTTTCTTCCCCGGACACCAAAAAATCTTGATTTTTAAAATCTATGAAAAAAACCATTTTTAAGGATGAAATTAAAACTCGAATCTAATTCTGGTGTCTGTTTTTACATTTGGGTCAAAAAAAAAATATCTCCTGGGCACAAAAATCCCTGACCCCGGCATCACGAATTTTCTTCCCTGGACACAAAAAAATCTTGATTTTTAAAATCTATGAAAAACACCATTTTCAAGGATGAAATTCAACCCTGAATCTAATTCTGGCGTCAGTTTTTACATTTGGGTCAAAAAAAAATTTTTCACCCGCTGGGCACAAAAATCCCTGAACCCGGCAACAGGAATTTTGTTCCCCAGACACCAAAAATGCTTGATTTTTAAAAACTATAAAAAAACCATTTTTAAGTGTGAAATTCAACCCCGAATGTAATTCTGGCGTCCGTTTTTACATTTGGGTCAAAAAAAAAATTCACTTCCTGGGCAGAAATATCCCTGACCCCGGCATCAGGAATTTCCTTCCCCGGACACCAAAAATATCTTCATTTACAAAAAGTATAAAAACACCATTTTTAAGGATGCAATTAAACCTCGAATCTAATTCTGGTGTCTGTTTTTACATTTGGGTAAAAAAAAAAATTACCTGCTGGGCACAAAAATCCCTGGCATCACGAATTTTCTTCCCCGGACACAAAAAAATGTTGATTTTTAAAATCTATAAAAAACACCATTTCTAAGGATGAAATTCAACCCCGAATCTCATACTGGCCTCGGTTTTTACATTTGTGTCAAAAAAAAATTTCACCTCCTGGGCACAAAAATCCCTGACCCTAGCATCACGAATTTTCTTCCCCGGACACCAAAAAATGCTTGATTTTTAAAATCTATAAAAAACACCATTTCTAAGGATGAAATTCAACCCAGAATCTCATACTGGCCTGGGTTTTTACATTTGTGTCAAAAAATCTTTTTCACCTCCTGGGCACAAAAATCCCTGACCCCGGCATCAGGAATTTTCTTGCCCGGACACCAAAAAATTCTTGATTTATTAAAACTATAAAAAGCACCATTTTTAAGGACGAAATTCAACCCTGAAACTAATTCTGGTGTCCGTTTTTACATTTGGGTCAAAAAAAAAAAAATTCACCTCCTGGGCACAAAAATCCCTGACTCCGGCATCAGGAATTTTCTTCCCCGGACACAAAAAAATCGTGATTTTTAAAATCTATGAAAAACACCATTTTCAAGGATGAAATTCAACCCTGAATCTAATTCTGGTGTCCGTTTTTACATTTGGGTCAAAAAAAAAATTTTCACCCGCTGGGCACAAAAATCCCTGACCCCGGCATCAGGAATTTTCTTGCCCGGACACCAAAAAATTCTTGATTTTTAAAAACTATAAAAAGCACCATTTTTAAGGACGAAATTCAACCCCGAAACTAATTCTAGTGTCCATTTTTACATTTGGGTCAAAAAAAAAATTTCACCCCCTGGGCACAAAAATCCCTGACCCCGGCATCACGAATTTTCTTCCCCGGACACTAAAAAATTCTTGGTTTTTAAAAACTATGAAAAAAACAATTTTTAAGGATGAAATTCAACCCCGAATCTCATACTGGCCTCGGTTTTTACATTTGTGTCAAAAAAAATTTACCTCCTGGGCACAAAAATCCCTGACCCCGGCATCACGAATTTTCTTCCCCGGTCACCAAAAAATGCTTGATTTTTAAAAACTATAAAAAACACCATTTGTAAGCGTGAAATTCAACCCCGAATGTAATTCTGGTGTCCGTTTTTACATTTGGGTCAAAAAAAAAAAATTGACCTCCTGGGCACAAAAATCCCTGACCCCGGCATCAGGAATTTCCTTCCCCAGACACTAAAAATATCTTCATTTACAAAAAGTATAAAAAACACCATTTTTAAGGATGCAATTAAACCTCGAATCTAATTCTGGTGTCTGTTTTTACATTTGGGTCAAAAAACAATTTACCTGCTGGGCATAAAAATCCCTGGCATCACGAATTTTCTTCCCCGGACACAAAAAAATCTTGATTTTTAAAATCTATGAAAAACACCATTTGCAAGGATGAAATTCAACCCCGAATCTCATACTGGCCTCGGTTTTTACATTTGTGTAAAAAAAAAAATTTACCTCCTGGGCAAAAAAATCCCTGACGTCGGCATCACGAATTTTCTTCCCCGGACACCAAAAAATCTTGATTTTTAAAATCTATGAAAAAAAACATTTTTAAGGATGAAATTAAAACTCGAATCTAATTCTGGTGTCTCTTTTTACATTTGGGTCAAAAAAAATTTACCTCCTGGGCACAAAAATCCCTGACCCCGGCATCAGAAATTTACTTGCCCGGACACCAAAAAATGCTTGATTTTTAAAAACTAAAAAACACCATTTGTAAGCGTGAAATTCAACCCCGAATGTAATTCTGGCATCCGTTTTTACATTTGGGTCAACAACAAAAAATTCACCTCCTGGGCACAAAAATCCCTGACCCCGGCATCAGGAATTTTCTTGCCCGGACACCAAAAAATTCTTGATTTTTAAAAACTATAAAAAACACCATTTTTAAGGACGAAATTCAACCCCGAAACTAATTCTGGCGTCCGTTTTTACATTTGGGTCAAAAAAATTTTTCACCCCTTGGGCACAAAAATCCCTGAACCCGGCAACAGGAAGTTTCTTCCCCGGACACAAAAAAAATCTTGATTTTTAAAATCTATGAAAAACACCATTTATAAGGATGAAATTCAACCCCGAATCTAATACTGGTGTCCGTTTTTACATTTGGGTCAAAAAAAAAATCACCTCCTGGGCACAAAAATCCTTGAACCCGGCAACAGGAATTTTCTTCCCCAGACACCAAAAAATGCTTGATTTTTAAAAAGTATAAAAAACATCATTTTTAAGGATGAAATTCAACCCCGAATCTAATTCTGGCATCCGTTTTTACATTTGGGTCAAAAAAAAAATTTCACCTCCTGGGCACAAAAATCCCTGAACCCGGCAACAGGAATTTTCTTCCCCAGACACCAAAAAATGATTGATTTTTAAAAAGTATAAAAAGCATCATTTTTAAGGATGAAATTCAACCCCGAATCTAATTCTGGCATCCGTTTTTACATTTGGGTCAAAAAAAAATTCACCTCCTGGGCACAAAAATCCCTGACATCAGGAATTTCCTTCCCCGGACACCAAAAATATCTTCATTTACAAAAACTATTAAAAACACCATTTTTAAGGATGAAATTAAAACTCGAATGTAATTCTTGTGTCTGTTTTTACATTTGGGTCAAAAGATTTTTTACCTGCTAGGCATAAAAATCCCTGGCATCACGAATTTTCTTCCCCGGACACAAAAAAATCTTGATTTTTAAAATCTATAAAAAACACCATTTCTAAGGATGAAATTCAACCCCGAATCTCATACTGGCCTCAGTTTTTACATTTGTGTCAAAAAAAAATTTCACCTCCTGGGCACAAAAATCCCTGACCCCAGCATCACGAATTTTCTTCCCCAGACACCAAAAAATGCTTGATTTTTAAAAACTATAAAAAACACCATTTCTAAGGATGAAATTCAACCCCGAATCTCATACTGGCCTCGGTTTTTACATTTGGGTCAAAAAAAAATTCACTTCCTGGGCAGAAATATCCCTGACCCCGGCATCAGGAATTTCCTTCCCCGGACACCAAAAATATCTTCATTTACAAAAAGTATAAAAAACACCATTTTTAAGGATGCAATTAAACCTCGAATCTAATTCTGGTGTCTGTTTTTACATTTGGGTCAAAAAAAAAATTACCTGCTGGGCACAAAAATCCCTGGCATCACGAATTTTCTTCCCCGGACACAAAAAAATCTTGATTTTTAAAATCTATAAAAAACACCATTTCTAAGGATGAAATTCAACCCCGAATCTCATACTGGCCTGGATTTTTACATTTGTGTCAAAAAATCTTTTTCACCTCCTGGGCACAAAAATCCCTGACCCCGGCATCAGGAATTTTCTTGCCCGGACACCAAAAAATTCTTGATTTTTAAAAACTATAAAAAGCACCATTTTTAAGGACGAAATTCAACCCTGAAACTAATTCTAGTGTCCATTTTTACATTTGGGTCAAAAAAAAATTTCACCCCCTGGGCACAAAAATCCCTGACCCCGGCATCACGAATTTTCTTCCCCGGACACTCAAAAATTCTTGGCTTTTAAAAACTATGAAAAAAACAATTTTTAAGGATGAAATTCAACCCCGAATCTCATACTGGCCTCGGTTTTTACATTTGTGTCAAAAAAAATTTACCTCCTGGGCACAAAAATCCCTGACCCCGGCATCACGAATTTTCTTCCCCGGACACCAAAAAATGCTTGATTTTTAAAAACTATAAAAAACACCATTTGTAAGCGTGAAATTCAACCCCGAATGTAATTCTGGTGTCCGTTTTTACATTTGGGTCAAAAAAAAAATTCACCTCCTGGGCACAAAAATCCCTGACCCCGGCATCAGGAATTTCCTTCCCCGGACACTAAAAATATCTTCATTTACAAAAAGTATAAAAAACACCATTTTTAAGGATGCAATTAAACCTCGAATCTAATTCTGGTGTCTGTTTTTACATTTGGGTCAAAAAACAATTTACCTGCTGGACATAAAAATCCCTGGCATCACGAATTTTCTTCCCCGGACACAAAAAAATCTTGATTTTTAAAATCTATGAAAAACACCATGTGCAAGGATGAAATTCAACCCTGAATCTAATTCTGGCGTCAGTTTTTACATTTGGGTCAAAAAAAAAATTTTCACCCGCTGGGCACAAAAATCCCTGAACCCGGCAACAGGAATTTTCTTGCCCGGACACCAAAAAATTCTTGATTTTTAAAAACTATAAAAAGCACCATTTTTAAGGACGAAATTCAACCCCGAAACTAATTCTAGTGTCCATTTTTACATTTGGGTCAAAAAAAAAATTTCACCCCCTGGGCACAAAAATCCCTGACCCCGGCATCAGAAATTTACTTCCCCGGACACTAAAAAATTCTTGGTTTTTAAAAACTATGAAAAAAACAATTTTTAAGGATGAAATTCAACCCCGAATCTCATACTGGCCTCGGTTTTTACATTTGTGTCAAAAAAAATTTACCTCCTGGGCACAAAAATCCCTGACCCCGGCATCACGAATTTTCTTCCCCGGTCACCAAAAAATGCTTGATTTTTAAAAACTATAAAAAACACCATTTGTAAGCGTGAAATTCAACCCCGAATGTAATTCTGGTGTCCGTTTTTACATTTGGGTCAAAAAAAAAAAATTGACCTCCTGGGCACAAAAATCCCTGACCCCGGCATCAGGAATTTCCTTCCCCAGACACTAAAAATATCTTCATTTACAAAAAGTATAAAAAACACCATTTTTAAGGATGCAATTAAACCTCGAATCTAATTCTGGTGTCTGTTTTTACATTTGGGTCAAAAAACAATTTACCTGCTGGGCATAAAAATCCCTGGCATCACGAATTTTCTTCCCCGGACACAAAAAAATCTTGATTTTTAAAATCTATGAAAAACACCATTTGCAAGGATGAAATTCAACCCCGAATCTCATACTGGCCTCGGTTTTTACATTTGTGTAAAAAAAAAAATTTACCTCCTGGGCAAAAAAATCCCTGACGTCGGCATCACGAATTTTCTTCCCCGGACACCAAAAAATCTTGATTTTTAAAATCTATGAAAAAAAACATTTTTAAGGATGAAATTAAAACTCGAATCTAATTCTGGTGTCTGTTTTTACATTTGGGTCAAAAAAAATTTACCTCCTGGGCACAAAAATCCCTGACCCCGGCATCAGAAATTTACTTGCCCGGACACCAAAAAATGCTTGATTTTTAAAAACTAAAAAACACCATTTGTAAGCGTGAAATTCAACCCCGAATGTAATTCTGGCATCCGTTTTTACATTTGGGTCAACAACAAAAAATTCACCTCCTGGGCACAAAAATCCCTGACCCCGGCATCAGGAATTTTCTTGCCCGGACACCAAAAAATTCTTGATTTTTAAAAACTATAAAAAACACCATTTTTAAGGACGAAATTCAACCCCGAAACTAATTCTGGCGTCCGTTTTTACATTTGGGTCAAAAAAATTTTTCACCCCTTGGGCACAAAAATCCCTGAACCCGGCAACAGGAAGTTTCTTCCCCGGACACAAAAAAAATCTTGATTTTTAAAATCTATGAAAAACACCATTTATAAGGATGAAATTCAACCCCGAATCTAATACTGGTGTCCGTTTTTACATTTGGGTCAAAAAAAAAATCACCTCCTGGGCACAAAAATCCTTGAACCCGGCAACAGGAATTTTCTTCCCCAGACACCAAAAAATGCTTGATTTTTAAAAAGTATAAAAAACATCATTTTTAAGGATGAAATTCAACCCCGAATCTAATTCTGGCGTCCGTTTTTACATTTGGGTCAAAAAAAAAATTTCACCTCCTGGGCACAAAAATCCCTGAAACCGGCAACAGGAATTTTCTTCCCCAGACACCAAAAAATGATTGATTTTTAAAAAGTATAAAAAGCATCATTTTTAAGGATGAAATTCAACCCCGAATCTAATTCTGGCATCCGTTTTTACATTTGGGTCAAAAAAAAATTCACCTCCTGGGCACAAAAATCCCTGACATCAGGAATTTCCTTCCCCGGACACCAAAAATATCTTCATTTACAAAAACTATTAAAAACACCATTTTTAAGGATGAAATTAAAACTCGAATGTAATTCTTGTGTCTGTTTTTACATTTGGGTCAAAAGATTTTTTACCTGCTAGGCATAAAAATCCCTGGCATCACGAATTTTCTTCCCCGGACACAAAAAAATCTTGATTTTTAAAATCTATAAAAAACACCATTTCTAAGGATGAAATTCAACCCCGAATCTCATACTGGCCTCAGTTTTTACATTTGTGTCAAAAAAAAATTTCACCTCCTGGGCACAAAAATCCCTGACCCCAGCATCACGAATTTTCTTCCCCAGACACCAAAAAATGCTTGATTTTTAAAAACTATAAAAAACACCATTTCTAAGGATGAAATTCAACCCCGAATCTCATACTGGCCTCGGTTTTTACATTTGGGTCAAAAAAAAAATTCACTTCCTGGGCAGAAATATCCCTGACCCCGGCATCAGGAATTTCCTTCCCCGGACACCAAAAATATCTTCATTTACAAAAAGTATAAAAAACACCATTTTTAAGGATGCAATTAAACCTCGAATCTAATTCTGGTGTCTGTTTTTACATTTGGGTCAAAAAAAAAATTACCTGCTGGGCACAAAAATCCCTGGCATCACGAATTTTCTTCCCCGGACACAAAAAAATCTTGATTTTTAAAATCTATAAAAAACACCATTTCTAAGGATGAAATTCAACCCCGAATCTCATACTGGCCTGGATTTTTACATTTGTGTCAAAAAATCTTTTTCACCTCCTGGGCACAAAAATCCCTGACCCCGGCATCAGGAATTTTCTTGCCCGGACACCAAAAAATTCTTGATTTTTAAAAACTATAAAAAGCACCATTTTTAAGGACGAAATTCAACCCTGAAACTAATTCTAGTGTCCATTTTTACATTTGGGTCAAAAAAAAATTTCACCCCCTGGGCACAAAAATCCCTGACCCCGGCATCACGAATTTTCTTCCCCGGACACTCAAAAATTCTTGGCTTTTAAAAACTATGAAAAAAACAATTTTGAAGGATGAAATTCAACCCCGAATCTCATACTGGCCTCGGTTTTTACATTTGTGTCAAAAAAAATTTACCTCCTGGGCACAAAAATCCCTGACCCCGGCATCACGAATTTTCTTCCCCGGACACCAAAAAATGCTTGATTTTTAAAAACTATAAAAAACACCATTTGTAAGCGTGAAATTCAACCCCGAATGTAATTCTGGTGTCCGTTTTTACATTTGGGTCAAAAAAAAAAAATCACCTCCTGGGCACAAAAATCCCTGACCCCGGCATCAGGAATTTCCTTCCCCGGACACTAAAAATATCTTCATTTACAAAAAGTATAAAAAACACCATTTTTAAGGATGCAATTAAACCTCGAATCTAATTCTGGTGTCTGTTTTTACATTTGGGTCAAAAAACAATTTACCTGCTGGACATAAAAATCCCTGGCATCACGAATTTTCTTCCCCGGACACAAAAAAATCTTGATTTTTAAAATCTATGAAAAACACCATGTGCAAGGATGAAATTCAACCCCAAATCTAATTCTGGAGTCCGTTTTTACATTTGGGTCAAAAAAAAAATATTTCACCTCCTGGGCACAAAAATCCCTGACCCCGGCATCACGAATTTTCTTCCCTGGACACAAAAAAATCTTGATTTTTAAAATCTATGAAAAACACCATTTTCAAGGATGAAATTCAACCCTGAATCTAATTCTGGCGTCAGTTTTTACATTTGGGTCAAAAAAAAAATTTTCACCCGCTGGGCACAAAAATCCCTGAACCCGGCAACAGGAATTTTCTTGCCCGGACACCAAAAAATTCTTGATTTTTAAAAACTATAAAAAGCACCATTTTTAAGGACGAAATTCAACCCCGAAACTAATTCTAGTGTCCATTTTTACATTTGGGTCAAAAAAAAAATTTCACCCCCTGGGCACAAAAATCCCTGACCCCGGCATCAGAAATTTACTTGCCCGGACACCAAAAAATGCTTGATTTTTAAAAAGTATAAAAAACACCATTTTTAAGGGTGCAATTAAACCTCGAATCTAATTCTGGTGTCTGTTTTTACATTTGGGTCAAAAAACAATTTACCTGCTGGGCACAAAAATCCCTGGCATCACGAATTTTCTTCCCCGGACACAAAAAAATCTTGATTTTTAAAATCTATGAAAAACACCATTTTCAAGGATGAAATTCAACCCCAAATCTAATTCTGGAGTCCGTTATTACATTTGGGTCAAAAAAAATATTTCACCTCCTGGGCACAAAAATCCCTGACCCCAGCATCACGAATTTTCTTCCCCGGACACCAAAAAATGCTTGATTTTTAAAAACTATAAAAAACACCATTTCTAAGGATGAAATTCAACCCCTGACCCTAGCATCACGAATTTTCTTCCCCGGACACCAAAAAATCTTGATTTTTAAAATCTATGAAAAAAACCATTTTTGAGGATGAAATTAAAACTCGAATCTAATTCTGTTGTCTGTTTTTACATTTGGGTCAAAAAATATTTACCTCCTGGGCACAAAAATCCCTGACCCCGGCATCACGAATTTTCTTCCCTGGACACAAAAAAATCTTGATTTTTAAAATCTATGAAAAACACCATTTTCAAGGATGAAATTCAACCCTGAATCTAATTCTGGCGTCAGTTTTTACATTTGGGTCAAAAAAAAATTTCACTTCCTGGGCAGAAATATCCCTGACCCCGGCATCAGGAATTTCCTTCCCCGGACACCAAAAATATCTTCATTTACAAAAAGTATAAAAAACACCATTTTTAAGGATGCAATTAAACCTCGAATCTAATTCTGGTGTCTGTTTTTACATTTAGGTCAAAAAAAAAATTACCTGCTGGGCACAAAAATCCCTGGCATCACGAATTTTTTTCCCCGGACACAAAAAAATCTTGATTTTTAAAATCTATAAAAAACACCATTTCTAAGGATGAAATTCAACCCCGAATCTCATACTGGCCTCGGTTTTTACATTTGTGTCAAAAAAAAAATCACCTCCTGGGCACAAAAATCCCTGACCCTAGCATCACAAATTTTCTTCCCGGGACACCAAAAAATGCTTGATTTTTAAAATCTATAAAAAACACCATTTCTAAGGATGAAATTCAACCCCGAATCTCATACTGGCCTGGATTTTTACATTTGTGTCAAAAAATCTTTTTCACCTCCTGGGCACAAAAATCCCTGACCCCGGCATCAGGAATTTTCTTGCCCGGACACCAAAAAATTCTTGATTTTTAAAAACTATAAAAAGCACCATTTTTAAAGACGAAATTCAACCCTGAAACTAATTCTAGTGTCCATTTTTACATTTGGGTCAAAAAAAAATTTCACCCACTGGGCACAAAAATCCCTGACCCCGGCATCACGAATTTTCTTCCCCGGACACTAAAAAATTCTTGGTTTTTAAAAACTATGAAAAAAACCATTTTTAAGGATGAAATTCAACCCCGACTCTCATACTGGCCTCGGTTTTTACATTTGTGTCAAAAAAAATTTACCTCCTGGGCACAAAAATCCCTGACCCCGGCATCACGAATTTTCTTCCCCGGACACCAAAAAATGCTTGATTTTTAAAAACTATAAAAAACACCATTTGTAAGCGTGAAATTCAACCCCGAATGTAATTCCGGTGTCCGTTTTTACATTTCGGTCAAAAAAAAAAAATTCACCTCCTGGGCACAAAAATCCCTGACCCCGGCATCAGGAATTTCCTTCCCCGGACACTAAAAATATCTTCATTTACAAAAAGTATAAAAAACACCATTTTTAAGGATGCAATTAAACCTCGAATCTAATTCTGGTGTCTGTTTTTACATTTGGGTCAAAAAACAATTTACCTGCTGGGCATAAAAATCCCTGGCATCACGAATTTTCTTCCCCGGACACAAAAAAATCTTGATTTTTAAAATCTATAAAAAACACCATTTCTAAGGATGAAATTCAACCCCGAATCTCATACTGGCCTCGGTTTTTACATTTGTGTCAAAAAATCTTTTTCACCCTCCTGGGCACAAAAATTCCTGACCCCGGCATCAGGAATTTTCTTGCCCGGACACCAAAAAATTCTTGATTTTTAAAAACTATAAAAAGCACCATTTTTAAGGACGAAATTCAACCCCGAAACTAATTCTAGTGTCCATTTTTACATTTGGGTCAAAAAAAAAATTTCACCCCCTGAGCACAAAAATCCCTGACCCCGGCATCAGAAATTTACTTGCCCGGACACCAAAAAATGCTTGATTTTTAAAAACTATAAAAAACACCATTTGTAAGCGTGAAATTAAACCCCGAATGTAATTCTGGTGTCCGTTTTTACATTTGGGTCAAAAAAAAAAAATCACCTCCTGGGCACAAAAATCCCTGACCCCGGTATCAGGAATTTTCTTCCCCGGACACTAAAAAATTCTTGGTTTTTAAAAACTATGAAAAAAAACATTTTTAAGGATGAAATTCAACCCTGAATCTCATACTGGCCTCGGTTTTTACATTTGGGTCAAAAAAAAAATTTCACCCCCTGGGCACAAAAATCCCTGAACCCGGCAACAGGAATTTTCTTCCCCGGACACCAAAAATGCTTGATTTTTAAAAACTATAAAAAAAACCATTTTTAAGCGTGAAATTCAACCCCGAATGTAATTCTGGCGTCCGTTTTTACATTTGGGTCAAAAAAAAAATTCACTTCCTGGGCAGAAATATCCCTGACCCCGGCATCAGGAATTTCCTTCCCCGGACACCAAAAATATCTTCATTTACAAAAAGTATAAAAAACACCATTTTTAAGGATGCAATTAAACCTCGAATCTAATTCTGGTGTCTTTTTTTACATTTGGGTCAAAAAAAAAATTACCTGCTGGGCACAAAAATCCCTGGCATCACGAATTTTCTTCCCCGGACACAAAAAAATCTTGATTTTTAAAATCTATAAAAAACACCATTTCTAAGGATGAAATTCAACCCCGAATCTCATACTGGCCTCGGTTTTTACATTTGTGTCAAAAAATCTTTTTCACCTCCTGGGAACAAAAATCCCTGACCCCGGCATCAGGAATTTTCTTGCCCGGACACCAAAAAATTCTTGATTTTTTATAAAAAGCACCATTTTTAAGGACGAAATTCAACCCCGAAACTAATTCTAGTGTCCATTTTTACATTTGGGTAAAAAAAAAATATTCACCCCCAGGGCACAAAAATCCCTGACCCCGGCATCACGAATTTTCTTCCCTGGACACTAAAAAATTCTTGGTTTTTAAAAACTATGAAAAAAACCATTTTTAAGGATGAAATTCAACCCCGAATCTCATACTGGCCTCGGTTTTTACATTTGTGTCAAAAAAAAATTACCTCCTGGGCACAAAAATCCCTGACCCCGGCAACAGGAATTTTCTTCCCCAGACACCAAAAAATGCTTGATTTTTAAAAAGTATAAAAAACACCATTTGTAAGCATGAAATTCAACCCCGAATGTAATTCTGGTGTCCGTTTTTACATTTGGGTCAAAAAAAAAAATCACCTCCTGGGCACAAAAATCCCTGAACCCGGCAACAGGAATTTTCTTCCCCAGACACCAAAAAATGCTTGATTTTCAAAAAGTATAAAAAACACCATTTGTAAGCGTGAAATTCAACCCCGAATGTAATTCTGGTGTCCGTTTTTACATTTGGGTCAAAAAAAAAAATTCACCTCCTGGGCACAAAAATCCTTGACCCCGGCATCAGGAATTTCCTTCCCCGGACACTAAAAATATCTTCATTTACAAAAAGTATAAAAAACACCATTTTTAGGGATGCAATTAAACCTCGAATCTAATTCTGGTGTCTGTTTTTACATTTGGGTCAAAAAACAATTTACCTGCTGGGCATAAAAATCCCTGGACACCAAAAAATGCTTGATTTTTAAAAACTATAAAAAACACCATTTCTAAGGATGAAATTCAACCCCGAATCTCATACTGGCCTCGGTTTTTACATCTGTGTCAAAAAAAATTTACCTCCTGGGCACAAAAATCCCTGACCCCGGCATCACGAATTTTCTTCCCCGGACACCAAAAAATCTTGATTTTTAAAATCTATGAAAAAAACCATTTCTAAGGATGAAATTCAACCCCGAATCTCATACTGGCCTCGGTTTTTACATTTGTGTCAAAAAATCTTTTTCACCTCCTGGGCACAAAAATCCCTGACCCCGGCATCAGGAATTTTGTTGCCCGGACACCAAAAAAAACTTGATTTTTAAAATCTATAAAAAACACCATTTCTAAGGATGAAATTCAACCCCGAATCTCATACTGGCCTCGGTTTTTACATTTGTGTCAAAAAATCTTTTTCACCTCCTAGGCACAAAAATCCCTGACCCCGGCATCAGGAATTTTGTTGCCCGGACACCAAAAAATTCTTGATTTTTAAAAACTATAAAAAGCACCATTTTTAAGGACGAAATTCAACCCCGAAACTAATTCTAGTGTCCATTTTTACATTTGGGTCAAAAAATTTTTTCACCTCCTGGGCACAAAAATCCATGACCCCGGCATCACGAATTTTCTTCCCCGGACACTAAAAAATTCTTGATTTTTAAAAAGTATAAAAAACACCATTTTTAAGCGTGAAATTAAACCCCGAATGTAATTCTGGTGTCCGTTTTTACATTTGGGTCAAAAAAAAAATTTCACCCCCTGGGCACAAAAATCCCTGACCCCGGCATCAGAAATTTACTTGCCCGGACACCAAAAAATGCTTGATTTTTAAAAAGTATAAAAAACACCATTTTTAAGCGTGAAATTAAACCCCGAATGTAATTCTGGTGTCCGTTTTTACATTTGGGTCAAAAAAAAAAATTCACCTCCTGGGCACAAAAATCCCTGACTCCGGCATCAGGAATTTTCTTCCCCGGACACAAAAAAATCTTGATTTTTAAAATCTATGAAAAACACCATTTTCAAGGATGAAATTCAACCCTGAATCTAATTCTGGTGTCAGTTTTTACATTTGGGTCAAAAAAAAAATTTTCACCCGCTGGGCACAAAAATCCCTGACCCCGGCATCAGGAATTTTCTTGCCCGGACACCAAAAAATTCTTGATTTTTAAAAACTATAAAAAGCACCATTTTTAAGGACGAAATTCAACCCCGAAACTAATTCTAGTGTCCATTTTTACATTTGGGTCAAAAAAAAATATTTCACCCCCTGGGCACAAAAATCCGTGACCCCGGCATCAGGAATTTTCTTCCCCGGACACTAAAAAATTCTTGGTTTTTAAAAACTATGAAAAAAACCATTTTTAAGGACGAAATTCAACCCCGAAACTAATTCTAGTGTCCATTTTTACATTTGGGTCAAAAAATTTTTTCACCTCCTGGGCACAAAAATCCATGACCCCGGCATCACGAATTTTCTTCCCCGGACACTAAAAAATTCTTGATTTTTAAAAAGTATAAAAAACACCATTTTTAAGCGTGAAATTAAACCCCGAATGTAATTCTGGTGTCCGTTTTTACATTTGGGTCAAAAAAAAAATTTCACCCCCTGGGCACAAAAATCCCTGACCCCGGCATCAGAAATTTACTTGCCCGGACACCAAAAAATGCTTGATTTTTAAAAAGTATAAAAAACACCATTTTTAAGCGTGAAATTAAACCCCGAATGTAATTCTGGTGTCCGTTTTTACATTTGGGTCAAAAAAAAAAATTCACCTCCTGGGCACAAAAATCCCTGACTCCGGCATCAGGAATTTTCTTCCCCGGACACAAAAAAATCTTGATTTTTAAAATCTATGAAAAACACCATTTTCAAGGATGAAATTCAACCCTGAATCTAATTCTGGTGTCAGTTTTTACATTTGGGTCAAAAAAAAAATTTTCACCCGCTGGGCACAAAAATCCCTGACCCCGGCATCAGGAATTTTCTTGCCCGGACACCAAAAAATTCTTGATTTTTAAAAACTATAAAATGCACCATTTTTAAGGACGAAATTCAACCCCGAAACTAATTCTAGTGTCCATTTTTACATTTGGGTCAAAAAAAAATATTTCACCCCCTGGGCACAAAAATCCGTGACCCCGGCATCAGGAATTTTCTTCCCCGGACACTAAAAAATTCTTGGTTTTTAAAAACTATGAAAAAAACCATTTTTAAGGATGAAATTCAACCCCGAATATCATACTGGCCTCGGTTTTCACATTTGTGTCAAAAAAAATTTACCTCCTGGGCACAAAAATCCCTGACCCCGGCATCACGAATTTTCTTCCCCGGACACCAAAAAATGCTTGATTTTTAAAAAGTATAAAAAACACCATTTTTAAGGATGCAATTAAACCTCGAATCTAATTCTGGTGTCTGTTTTTACATTTGGGTCAAAAAACAATTTACCTGCTGGACATAAAAATCCCTGGCATCACGAATTTTCTTCCCCGGACACAAAAAAATCTTGATTTTTAAAATCTATGAAAAACACCATGTGCAAGGATGAAATTCAACCCCAAATCTAATTCTGGAGTCCGTTTTTACATTTGGGTCAAAAAAAAAATATTTCACCTCCTGGGCACAAAAATCCCTGACCCCGGCAACAGGAATTTTCTTCCCCAGACACCAAAAAATGCTTGATTTTTAAAAAGTATAAAAAACACCATTTGTAAGCATGAAATTCAACCCCGAATGTAATTCTGGTGTCCGTTTTTACATTTGGGTCAAAAAAAAAAATCACCTCCTGGGCACAAAAATCCCTGAACCCGGCAACAGGAATTTTCTTCCCCAGACACCAAAAAATGCTTGATTTTCAAAAAGTATAAAAAACACCATTTGTAAGCGTGAAATTCAACCCCGAATGTAATTCTGGTGTCCGTTTTTACATTTGGGTCAAAAAAAAAAATTCACCTCCTGGGCACAAAAATCCCTGACCCCGGCATCAGGAATTTCCTTCCCCGGACACTAAAAATATCTTCATTTACAAAAAGTATAAAAAACACCATTTTTAAGGATGCAATTAAACCTCGAATCTAATTCTGGTGTCTGTTTTTACATTTGGGTCAAAAAACAATTTACCTGCTGGGCATAAAAATCCCTGGCATCACGAATTTTCTTCCCCGGACACAAAAAAATCTTGATTTTTAAAATCTATAAAAAACACCATTTCTAAGGATGAAATTCAACCCCGAATCTCATACTGGCCTCGGTTTTTACATTTGTGTCAAAAAATCTTTTTCACCTCCTGGGCACAAAAATTCCTGACCCCGGCATCAGGAATTTTCTTGCCCGGACACCAAAAAATTCTTGATTTTTAAAAACTATAAAAAGCACCATTTTTAAGGACGAAATTCAACCCCGAAACTAATTCTAGTGTCCATTTTTACATTTGGGTCAAAAAAAAAATTTCACCCCCTGAGCACAAAAATCCCTGACCCCGGCATCAGAAATTTACTTGCCCGGACACCAAAAAATGCTTGATTTTTAAAAACTATAAAAAACACCATTTGTAAGCGTGAAATTAAACCCCGAATGTAATTCTGGTGTCCGTTTTTACATTTGGGTCAAAAAAAAAAAAATCACCTCCTGGGCACAAAAATCCCTGACCCCAGTATCAGGAATTTTCTTCCCCGGACACTAAAAAATTCTTGGTTTTTAAAAACTATGAAAAAAAACATTTTTAAGGATGAAATTCAACCCCGAATCTCATACTGGCCTCGGTTTTTACATTTGGGTCAAAAAAAAAATTTCACCCCCTGGGCACAAAAATCCCTGAACCCGGCAACAGGAATTTTCTTCCCCGGACACCAAAAATGCTTGATTTTTAAAAACTATAAAAAACACCATTTTTAAGCGTGAAATTCAACCCCGAATGTAATTCTGGCGTCCGTTTTTACATTTGGGTCAAAAAAAAAATTCACTTCCTGGGCAGAAATATCCCTGACCCCGGCATCAGGAATTTCCTTCCCCGGACACCAAAAATATCTTCATTTACAAAAAGTATAAAAAACACCATTTTTAAGGATGCAATTAAACCTCGAATCTAATTCTGGTGTCTTTTTTTACATTTGGGTCAAAAAAAAAATTACCTGCTGGGCACAAAAATCCCTGGCATCACGAATTTTCTTCCCCGGACACAAAAAAATCTTGATTTTTAAAATCTATAAAAAACACCATTTCTAAGGATGAAATTCAACCCCGAATCTCATACTGGCCTCGGTTTTTACATTTGTGTCAAAAAATCTTTTTCACCTCCTGGGAACAAAAATCCCTGACCCCGGCATCAGGAATTTTCTTGCCCGGACACCAAAAAATTCTTGATTTTTTATAAAAAGCACCATTTTTAAGGACGAAATTCAACCCCGAAACTAATTCTAGTGTCCATTTTTACATTTGGGTAAAAAAAAAAATTTCACCCCCAGGGCACAAAAATCCCTGACCCCGGCATCACGAATTTTCTTCCCTGGACACTAAAAAATTCTTGGTTTTTAAAAACTATGAAAAAAACCATTTTTAAGGATGAAATTCAACCCCGAATCTCATACTGGCCTCGGTTTTTACATTTGTGTCAAAAAAAAATTACCTCCTGGGCACAAAAATCCCTGACCCCGGCAACAGGAATTTTCTTCCCCAGACACCAAAAAATGCTTGATTTTTAAAAAGTATAAAAAACACCATTTGTAAGCGTGAAATTCAACCCCGAATGTAATTCTGGTGTCCGTTTTTACATTTGGGTCAAAAAAAAAATCACCTCCTGGGCACAAAAATCCCTGAACCCGGCAACAGGAATTTTCTTCCCCAGACACCAAAAAATGCTTGATTTTCAAAAAGTATAAAAAACACCATTTGTAAGCGTGAAATTCAACCCCGAATGTAATTCTGGTGTCCGTTTTTACATTTGGGTCAAAAAAAAAAATTCACCTCCTGGGCACAAAAATCCTTGACCCCGGCATCAGGAATTTCCTTCCCCGGACACTAAAAATATCTTCATTTACAAAAAGTATAAAAAACACCATTTTTAGGGATGCAATTAAACCTCGAATCTAATTCTGGTGTCTGTTTTTACATTTGGGTCAAAAAACAATTTACCTGCTGGGCATAAAAATCCCTGGACACCAAAAAATGCTTGATTTTTAAAAACTATAAAAAACACCATTTCTAAGGATGAAATTCAACCCCGAATCTCATACTGGCCTCGGTTTTTACATTTGTGTCAAAAAAAATTTACCTCCTGGGCACAAAAATCCCTGACCCCGGCATCACGAATTTTCTTCCCCGGACACCAAAAAATCTTGATTTTTAAAATCTATGAAAAAAACCATTTCTAAGGATGAAATTCAACCCCGAATCTCATACTGGCCTCGGTTTTTACATTTGTGTCAAAAAATCTTTTTCACCTCCTGGGCACAAAAATCCCTGACCCCGGCATCAGGAATTTTGTTGCCCGGACACCAAAAAAAACTTGATTTTTAAAATCTATAAAAAACACCATTTCTAAGGATGAAATTCAACCCCGAATCTCATACTGGCCTCGGTTTTTACATTTGTGTCAAAAAATCTTTTTCACCTCCTAGGCACAAAAATCCCTGACCCCGGCATCAGGAATTTTGTTGCCCGGACACCAAAAAATTCTTGATTTTTAAAAACTATAAAAAGCACCATTTTTAAGGACGAAATTCAACCCCGAAACTAATTCTAGTGTCCATTTTTACATTTGGGTCAAAAAATTTTTTCACCTCCTGGGCACAAAAATCCCTGACCCCGGCATCACGAATTTTTCTTCCCCGGACACTAAAAAATTCTTGATTTTTAAAAACTATAAAAAGCACCATTTTTAAGGACGAAATTCAACCCCGAAACTAATTCTAGTGTCCATTTTTACATTTGGGTCAAAAAAAAAATTTCACCCCCTGGGCACAAAAATCCCTGACCCCGGCATCAGAAATTTACTTGCCCGGACACCAAAAAATGCTTGATTTTTAAAAAGTATAAAAAACACCATTTTTAAGCGTGAAATTAAACCCCGAATGTAATTCTGGTGTCCGTTTATACATTTGGGTCAAAAAAAAAAATTCACCTCCTGGGCACAAAAATCCCTGACTCCGGCATCAGGAATTTTCTTCCCCGGACACAAAAAAATCTTGATTTTTAAAATCTATGAAAAACACCATTTTCAAGGAAGAAATTCAACCCTGAATCTAATTCTGGTGTCAGTTTTTACATTTGGGTCAAAAAAAAAATTTTCACCCGCTGGGCACAAAAATCCCTGACCCCGGCATCAGGAATTTTCTTGCCCGGACACCAAAAAATTCTTGATTTTTAAAAACTATAAAAAGCACCATTTTTAAGGACGAAATTCAACCCCGAAACTAATTCTAGTGTCCATTTTTACATTTGGGTCAAAAAAAAATATTTCACCCCCTGGGCACAAAAATCCCTGACCCCGGCATCATGAATTTTCTTCCCCGGACACTAAAAAATTCTTGGTTTTTAAAAACTATGAAAAAAACCATTTTTAAGGATGAAATTCAACCCCGAATATCATACTGGCCTCGGTTTTCACATTTGTGTCAAAAAAAATTTACCTCCTGGGCACAAAAATCCCTGACCCCGGCATCACGAATTTTCTTCCCCGGACACCAAAAAATGCTTGATTTTTAAAATCTATAAAAAACACCATTTCTAAGGATGAAATTCAACCCCGAATCTCATACTGGCCTGGGTTTTTACATTTGTGTCAAAAAATCTTTTTCACCTCCTGGGCACAAAAATCCCTGACCCCGGCATCAGGAATTTTCTTGCCCGGACACCAAAAAATTCTTGATTTTTAAAAACTATAAAAAGCACCATTTTTAAGGACGAAATTCAACCCCGAAACTAATTCTAGTGTCCATTTTTACATTTGGGTCAAAAAAAAAATTTCACCCCCTGGGCACAAAAATCCCTGACCCCGGCATCACGAATTTTCTTCCCCGGACACTAAAAAATTCTTGATTTTTAAAAACTATGAAAAAAACCATTTTTAAGGATGAAATTCAACCCCGAATCTCATACTGGCCTCGGTTTTTACATTTGTGTCAAAAAAATTTACCTCCTGGGCACAAAAATCCCTGACCCCGGCATCAGAAATTTACTTGCCCGGACACCAAAAAATGCTTGATTTTTAAAAAGTATAAAAAACACCATTTTTAAGGGTGCAATTAAACCTCGAATCTAATTCTGGTGTCTGTTTTTACATTTGGGTCAAAAAACAATTTACCTGCTGGGCACAAAAATCCCTGGCATCACGAATTTTCTTCCCCGGACACAAAAAAATCTTGATTTTTAAAATCTATGAAAAACACCATTTGCAAGGATGAAATTCAACCCCAAATCTAATTCTGGAGTCCGTTATTACATTTGGGTCAAAAAAAATATTTCACCTCCTGGGCACAAAAATCCCTGACCGCAGCATCACGAATTTTCTTGCCCGGACACCAAAAAATTCTTGATTTTTAAAAACTATAAAAAACACCATTTCTAAGGATGAAATTCAACCCCTGACCCTAGCATGACGAATTTTCTTCCCCGGACACCAAAAAATCTTGATTTTTAAAATCTATGAAAAAAACCATTTTTGAGGATGAAATTAAAACTCGAATCTAATTCTGGTGTCTGTTTTTACATTTGGGTCAAAAAATATTTACCTCCTGGGCACAAAAATCCCTGACCCCGGCATCATGAATTTTCTTCCCTGGACACAAAAAAATCTTGATTTTTAAAATCTATGAAAAACACCATTTTCAAGGATGAAATTCAACCCTGAATCTAATTCTGGCGTCAGTTTTTACATTTGGGTCAAAAAAAAATTTCACTTCCTGGGCAGAAATATCCCTGACCCCGGCATCAGGAATTTCCTTCCCCGGACACCAAAAATATCTTCATTTACAAAAAGTATAAAAAACACCATTTTTAAGGATGCAATTAAACCTCGAATCTAATTCTGGTGTCTGTTTTTACATTTAGGTCAAAAAAAAAATTACCTGCTGGGCACAAAAATCCCTGGCATCACGAATTTTTTTCCCCGGACACAAAAAAATCTTGATTTTTAAAATCTATAAAAAACACCATTTCTAAGGATGAAATTCAACCCCGAATCTCATACTGGCCTCGCTTTTTACATTTGTGTCAAAAAAAAAATTCACCCCCTGGGCACAAAAATCCCTGACCCCGGCATCAGGAATTTCCTTCCCCGGACACTAAAAATATCTTCATTTACAAAAAGTATAAAAAACACCATTTTTAAGGATGCAATTAAACCTCGAATCTAATTCTGGTGTCTGTTTTTACATTTGGGTCAAAAAACAATTTACCTGCTGGGCATAAAAATCCCTGGCATCACGAATTTTCTTCCCCGGAGACAAAAAAAATCTTGATTTTTAAAATCTATAAAAAACACCATTTCTAAGGATGAAATTCAACCCCGAATCTCATACTGGCCTCGGTTTTTACATTTGTGTCAAAAAATCTTTTTCACATCCTGGGCACAAAAATCCCTGACCCCGGGATCAGGAATTTTCTTCCCCGGACACCAAAAAATTCTTGATTTTTAAAAACTATAAAAAGCACCATTTTTAAGGACGAAATTCAACCCCGAAACTAATTCTAGTGTCCATTTTTACATTTGGGTCAAAAAAAAAATTTCACCCCCTGGGCACAAAAATCCCTGACCCCGGCATCAGAAATTTACTTGCCCGGACACCAAAAAATGCTTGATTTTTAAAAAGTATAAAAACCACCATTTTTAAGGGTGCAATTAAACCTCGAATCTAATTCTGGTGTCTGTTTTAACATTTGGGTAAAAAAACAATTTACCTGCTGGGCACAAAAATCCCTGGCATCACGAATTTTCTTCCCCGGACACAAAAAAATCTTGATTTTTAAAATCTATGAAAAACACCATTTGCAAGGATGAAATTCAACCCCAAATCTAATTCTGGAGTCCGTTATTACATTTGGGTCAAAAAAAATATTTCACCTCCTGGGCACAAAAATCCCTGACCCCAGCATCACGAATTTTCTTCCCCGGACACCAAAAAATGCTTGATTTTTAAAAACTATAAAAAACACCATTTCTAAGGATGAAATTCAACCCCTGACCCTAGCATCACGAATTTTCTTCCCCGGACACCAAAAAATCTTGATTTTTAAAATCTATGAAAAAAACCATTTTTGAGGATGAAATTAAAACTCGAATCTAATTCTGGTGTCTGTTTTTACATTTGGGTCAAAAAATATTTACCTCCTGGGCACAAAAATCCCTGACCCCGGCATCACGAATTTTCTTCCCTGGACACAAAAAAATCTTGATTTTTAAAATCTATGAAAAACACCATTTTCAAGGATGAAATTCAACCCTGAATCTAATTCTGGCGTCAGTTTTTACATTTGGGTCAAAAAAAAATTTCACCTCCTGGGCACAAAAATCCCTGACCCTAGCATCACAAATTTTCTTCCCCGGACACCAAAAAATTCTTGATTTTTAAAATCTATGAAAAACACCATTTTCAAGGATGAAATTCAACCCTGAATCTAATTCTGGTGTCAGTTTTTACATTTGGGTCAAAAAAAAAATTTTCACCCGCTGGGCACAAAAATCCCTGACCCCGGCATCAGGAATTTTCTTGCCCGGACACCAAAAAATTCTTGATTTTTAAAAACTATAAAAACCACCATTTTTAAGGACGAAATTCAACCCCGAAACTAATTCTAGTGTCCATTTTTACATTTGGGTGAAAAAAAAAAATTTCACCCCCTGGGCACAAAAATCCCTGACCCCGGCATCACGAATTTTCTTCCCCGGACACTAAAAAATTCTTGGTTTTTAAAAACTATGAAAAAAACCATTTTTAAGGATGAAATTCAACCCCAAATCTCATACTGGCCTCGGTTTTCACATTTGTGTCAAAAAAAATTTACTTCCTGGGCACAAAAATCCCTGACCCCGGCATCACGAATTTTCTTCCCCGGACACCAAAAAATGCTTGATTTTTAAAATCTATAAAAAACACCATTTCTAAGGATGAAATTCAACCCCAAATCTCATACTGGCCTGGGTTTTTACATTTGTGTCAAAAAATCTTTTTCACCTCCTGGGCACAAAAATCCCTGACCCCGGCATCAGGAATTTTCTTGCCCGGACACCAAAAAATTCTTGATTTTTAAAAACTATAAAAAACACCATTTGTAAGCGTGAAATTCAACCCCGAATGTAATTCTGGTGTCCGTTTTTACATTTGGGTCAAAAAAAAAAACTTCACCTCCTGGGCACAAAAATCCCTGACCCCGGCATCAGGAGTTTCCTTCCCCGGACACTAAAAATATCTTCATTTACTAAAAGTATAAAAACCACCATTTTTAAGGATGCAATTAAACCTCGAATCTAATTCTGGTGTCTGTTTTTACATTTGGGTCAAAAAACAATTTACCTGCTGGGCATAAAAATCCCTGGCATCACGAATTTTCTTCCCCGGACACAAAAAAATCTTGAAATTTAAAATCTATAAAAAACACCATTTGTAAGCATGAAATTCAACCCCGAAACTAATTCTAGTGTCCATTTTTACATTTGGTTCAAAAAAAAACTTTCACCCCCTGGGCACAAAAATCCCTGACCCCGGCATCAGAAATTTACTTGCCCGGACACCAAAAAATGCTTGATTTTTAAAAAGTATAAAAAAACACCATTTTTAAGCGTGAAATTAAACCCCGAATGTAATTCTGGTGTCCGTTTTTACATTTGGGTCAAAAAAAAAAATTCACCTCCTGGGCACAAAAATCCCTGACTCCGGCATCAGGAATTTTCTTCCCCGGACACAAAAAAATCTTGATTTTTAAAATCTATGAAAAACACCATTTTCAAGGATGAAATTCAACCCTGAATCTAATTCTGGTGTCAGTTTTTACATTTGGGTCAAAAAAAAAATTTCACCTCCTGGGCACAAAAATCCCTGACCCTAGCATCACGAATTTTCTTCCCCGGACACCAAAAAATGCTTGATTTTTAAAATCTATAAAAAACACCATTTCTAAGGATGAAATTCAACCCCGAATCTCATACTGGCCTCAGTTTTTACATTTGTGTCAAAAGAAATTTACCTCCTGGGCACAAAAATCCCTGACCCCGGCATCACGAATTTCCTTCCCCGGACACTAAAAATATCTTCATTTACAAAAAGTATAAAAAACACCATTTTTAAGGATGCAATTAAACCTCGAATCTAATTCTGGTGTCTGTTTTTACATTTGGGTCAAAAAACAATTTACCTGCTGGGCATAAAAATCCCTGGCATCACGAATTTTCTTCCCCGGACACAAAAAAATCTTGATTTTTAAAATCTATGAAAAACACCATGTGCAAGGATGAAATTCAACCCCAAATCTAATTCTGGAGTCCGTTTTTACATTTGGGTCAAAAAAAAATATTTCACCTCCTGGGCACAAAAATCCCTGACCCCAGCATCACGAATTTTCTTCCCCGGACACCAAAAAATGCTTGATTTTTAAAAACTATAAAAAACACCGTTTCTAAGGATGAAATTCAACCCCGAATCTCATACTGGCCTCGGTTTTTACATTTGTGTCAAAAAATCTTTTTCACCTCCTGGGCACAAAAATCCCTGACCCCGGTATCAGGAATTTTCTAGCCCAGACACCAAAAAATTCTTGATTTTTAAAAACTATAAAAAGCACCATTTTTAAGGATGAAATTCAACCCCGAAACTAATTCTAGTGTCCATTTTTACATTTGGTTCAAAAAAAAACTTTCACCCCCTGGGCACAAAAATCCCTGACCCCGGCATCAGAAATTTACTTGCCCGGACACCAAAAAATGCTTGATTTTTAAAAAGTATAAAAAAACACCATTTTTAAGCGTGAAATTAAACCCCGAATGTAATTCTGGTGTCCGTTTTTACATTTGGGTCAAAAAAAAAAATTCACCTCCTGGGCACAAAAATCCCTTACTCCGGCATCAGGAATTTTCTTCCCCGGACACAAAAAAATCTTGATTTTTAAAATCTATGAAAAACACCATTTTCAAGGATGAAATTCAACCCTGAATCTAATTCTGGTGTCAGTTTTTACATTTGGGTCAAAAAAAAAATTTTCACCCGCTGGGCACAAAAATCCCTGACACCGGCATCAGGAATTTTCTTGCCCGGACACTAAAAATATCTTCATTTACAAAAAGTATAAAAACCACCATTTTTAAGGATGCAATTAAACCTCGAATCTAATTCTGGTGTCTGTTTTTACATTTGGGTCAAAAAAAAATTACCTGCTGGGCACAAAAATCCCTGGCATCACGAATATTCTTCCCCGGACACAAAAAAATCTTGATTTTTAAAATCTATAAAAAACACCATTTCTAAGGATGAAATTCAACCCCGAATCTCATACTGGCCTCGGTTTTTACATTTGTGTCAAAAAAAAATTTCACCTCCTGGGCACAAAAATCCCTGACCCTAGCATCACGAATTTTCTTCCCCGGACACCAAAAAATGCTTGATTTTTAAAATCTATAAAAAACACCATTTCTAAGGATGAAATTCAACCCCGAATCTCATACTGGCCTCAGTTTTTACATTTGTGTCAAAAGAAATTTACCTCCTGGGCACAAAAATCCCTGACCCCGGCATCACGAATTTCCTTCCCCGGACACTAAAAATATCTTCATTTACAAAAAGTATAAAAAACACCATTTTTAAGGATGCAATTAAACCTCGAATCTAATTCTGGTGTCTGTTTTTACATTTGGGTCAAAAAACAATTTACCTGCTGGGCATAAAAATCCCTGGCATCACGAATTTTCTTCCCCGGACACAAAAAAATCTTGATTTTTAAAATCTATGAAAAACACCATGTGCACGGATGAAATTCAACCCCAAATCTAATTCTGGAGTCCGTTTTTACATTTGGGTCAAAAAAAAATATTTCACCTCCTGGGCACAAAAATCCCTGACCCCAGCATCACGAATTTTCTTCCCCGGACACCAAAAAATGCTTGATTTTTAAAAACTATAAAAAACACCATTTCTAAGGATGAAATTCAACCCCGAATCTCATACTGGCCTCCGTTTTTACATTTGTGTAAAAAAAAAATTTACCTCCTGGGCACAAAAATCCCTGACCCCGGCATCACGAATTTTCTTCCCCGGACACCAAAAAATCTTGATTTTTAAAATCTATGAAAAAATCCATTTTTGAGGATGAAATTAAAACTCGAATCTAATTCTGGTGTCTGTTTTTACATTTGGGTCAAAAAAAATTTACCTCCTGGGCACAAAAATCCCTGACCCCGGCATCACGAATTTTCTTCCCTGGACACAAAAAAATCTTGATTTCTAAAATCTATGAAAAACACCAATTTCAAGGATGAAATTCAACCCTGAATCTAATTCTGGCATCAGTTTTTACATTTGGGTCAAAAAAAAAAATTTCACCCGCTGGGCACAAAAATCCCTGAACCCGGCAACAGGAATTTTCTTCCCCGGACACCAAAAATGCTTGATTTTTAAAAACTATAAAAAACACCATTTTTAAGCGTGAAATTAAACCTCGAATCTAATTCTGGCGTCCGTTTTTACATTTGGGTCAAAAAAAATTTCACTTCCTGGGCACAAAAATCCCTGGCATCACGAATTTTTTTCCCCGGACACAAAAAAATCCTGATTTTTAAAATCTATAAAAAACACCATTTCTAAGGATGAAATTCAACCCCGAATCTCATACTGGCCTCGGTTTTTACATTTGTGTCAAAAAAAAAAATTCACCTCCTGGGCACAAAAATCCCTGACCCTTGCATCACGAATTTTCTTCCCCGGACACCAAAAAATGCTTGATTTTTAAAATCTATAAAAAACACCATTTCTAAGGATGAAATTCAACCCCGAATCTCATACTGGCCTGGGTTTTTACATTTGTGTCAAAAAATCTTTTTCACCTCCTGGGCACAAAAATCCCTGACCCCGGCATCACGAATTTTCTTCCCTGGACACAAAAAAATCTTGATTTTTAAAATCTATGAAAAACACCATTTTCAAGGATGAAATTCAACCCTGAATCTAATTCTGGCGTCAGTTTTTACATTTGGGTCAAAAAAAAAATTTTCACCCGCTGGGCACAAAAATCCCTGAACACGGCAACAGGAATTTCCTTCCCCGGACACCAAAAATATCTTCATTTACAAAAAGTATAAAAAACACCATTTTTAAGGATGCAATTAAACCTCGAATCTAATTCTGGTGTCTGTTTTTACATTTGGGTCAAAAAACAATTTACCTGCTGGGCATAAAAATCCCTGGCATCATGAATTTTCTTCCCTGGACACAAAAAAATCTTGATTTTTAAAATCTATAAAAAACACCATTTCTAAGGATGAAATTCAACCCCGAATCTCATACTGGCCTTGGTTTTTACATTTGTGTCAAAAAATCTTTTTCACCTCCTGGGCACAAAAATCCCTGACCCCGGCATCAGGAATTTTCTTGCCCGGACACCAAAAAATTCTTGATTTTTAAAAACTATAAAAAGCACCATTTTTAAGGACGAAATTCAAACCCGAAACTAATTCTAGTGTCCATTTTTACATTTGGGTCAAAAAAAAAAAATCACCTCCTGGGCACAAAAATCCCTGACTCCGGCATCAGGAATTTTCTTCCCCGGACACAAAAAAATCTTGATTTTTAAAATCTATGAAAAACACCATTTTCAAGGATGAAATTCAACCCTGAAGCTAATTCTGGTGTCAGTTTTTACATTTGGGTCAAAAAAAAAATTTTCACCTCCTGGGCACAAAAATCCCTGACCCCGGCATCAGGAATTTTCTTGCCCGAACACCAAAAAATTCTTGATTTTTAAAAACTACAAAAAGCAACATTTTTAAGGACTAAATTCAACCCCGAAACTAATTCTAGTGTCCATTTTTACATTGGGTAAAAAAAAATAAATTCACCCCCTGGGCACAAAAATCCCTGACCCCGGCATCATGAATTTTCTTCCCCGGACACTAAAAAATTCTTGGTTTTTAAAAACTATGAAAAAAACCATTTTTAAGGATGAAATTCAACCCCGAATCTCATACTGGCCTCGGTTTTCACATTTGTGTCAAAAAAAATTTACCTCCTGGGCACAAAAATCCCTGATTCCGGCATCACGAATTTTCTTCCCCGGACACCAAAAAATGCTTGATTTTTAAAAACTATAAAAAACACCATTTGTAAGCGTGAAATTCAACCCCGAATGTAATTCTGGTGTCCGTTTTTACATTTGGGTCAAAAAAAAAAAATTCACCACCTGGGCACAAAAATCCCTGACCCCGGCATCAGGAATTTCCTTCCCCGGACACTAAAAATATCTTCATTTACAAAAAGTATAAAAAACACCATTTTTAAGGATGCAATTAAACCTCGAATCTAATTCTGGTGTCTGTTTTTACATTTGGGTCAAAAAACAATTTACCTGCTGGGCATAAAAATCCCTGGCATCACGAATTTTCTTCCCCGGACACAAAAAAATCTTGATTTTTAAAATCTATGAAAAACACCATTTGCAAGGATGAAATTCAACCCCAAATCTAATTCTGGAGTCCGTTTTTACATTTGGGTAAAAAAAAAAATATTTCACCTCCTGGGCACAAAAATCCCTGACCCCAGCATCACGAATTTTCTTCCCCGGACACCAAAAAATGCTTGATTTTTAAAAACTATAAAAAACACCATTTCTAAGGATGAAATTCAACCCCGAATCTCATACTGGCCTCGGTTTTTACATTTGTGTAAAAAAAAAATTTACCTCCTGGGCAGAAAAATCCCTGACCCCGGCATCACGAATTTTCTTCCCCGGACACCAAAAAATGCTTGATTTTTAAAATCTATGAAAAAAACCATTTTTGAGGATGAAATTAAAACTCGAATCTAATTCTGGTGTCTGTTTTTACATTTGGGTCAAAAAAAATTTACCTCCTGGGCACAAAAATCCCTGACCCCGGCATCACGAATTTTCTTCCCTGGACACAAAAAAATCTTGATTTTTAAAATCTATGAAAAACACCATTTTCAAGGATGAAATTCAACCCTGAATCTAATTCTGGCGTCAGTTTTTACATTTGGGTCAAAAAAAAAATTTTCACCCGCTGGGCACAAAAATCCCTGAACACGGCAACAGGAATTTCCTTCCCCGGACACCAAAAATATCTTCATTTACAAAAAGTATAAAAAACACCATTTTTAAGGATGCAATTAAACCTCGAATCTAATTCTGGTGTCTGTTTTTACATTTGGGTCAAAAAACAATTTACCTGCTGGGCATAAAAATCCCTGGCATCATGAATTTTCTTCCCTGGACACAAAAAAATCTTGATTTTTAAAATCTATAAAAAACACCATTTCTAAGGATGAAATTCAACCCCGAATCTCATACTGGCCTTGGTTTTTACATTTGTGTCAAAAAATCTTTTTCACCTCCTGGGCACAAAAATCCCTGACCCCGGCATCAGGAATTTTCTTCCCCGGACACCAAAAAATTCTTGATTTTTAAAAACTATAAAAAGCACCATTTTTAAGGACGAAATTCAAACCCGAAACTAATTCTAGTGTCCATTTTTACATTTGGGTCAAAAAAAAAAAATCACCTCCTGGGCACAAAAATCCCTGACTCCGGCATCAGGAATTTTCTTCCCCGGACACAAAAAAATCTTGATTTTTAAAATCTATGAAAAACACCATTTTCAAGGATGAAATTCAACCCTGAAGCTAATTCTGGTGTCAGTTTTTACATTTGGGTCAAAAAAAAAATTTTCACCTCCTGGGCACAAAAATCCCTGACCCCGGCATCAGGAATTTTCTTGCCCGAACACCAAAAAATTCTTGATTTTTAAAAACTACAAAAAGCAACATTTTTAAGGACTAAATTCAACCCCGAAACTAATTCTAGTGTCCATTTTTACATTGGGTAAAAAAAAATAAATTCACCCCCTGGGCACAAAAATCCCTGACCCCGGCATCATGAATTTTCTTCCCCGGACACTAAAAAATTCTTGGTTTTTAAAAACTATGAAAAAAACCATTTTTAAGGATGAAATTCAACCCCGAATCTCATACTGGCCTCGGTTTTCACATTTGTGTCAAAAAAAATTTACCTCCTGGGCACAAAAATCCCTGATTCCGGCATCACGAATTTTCTTCCCCGGACACCAAAAAATGCTTGATTTTTAAAAACTATAAAAAACACCATTTGTAAGCGTGAAATTCAACCCCGAATGTAATTCTGGTGTCCGTTTTTACATTTGGGTCAAAAAAAAAAATTCACCACCTGGGCACAAAAATCCCTGACCCCGGCATCAGGAATTTCCTTCCCCGGACACTAAAAATATCTTCATTTACAAAAAGTATAAAAAACACCATTTTTAAGGATGCAATTAAACCTCGAATCTAATTCTGGTGTCTGTTTTTACATTTGGGTCAAAAAACAATTTACCTGCTGGGCATAAAAATCCCTGGCATCACGAATTTTCTTCCCCGGACACAAAAAAATCTTGATTTTTAAAATCTATGAAAAACACCATTTGCAAGGATGAAATTCAACCCCAAATCTAATTCTGGAGTCCGTTTTTACATTTGGGTAAAAAAAAAAATATTTCACCTCCTGGGCACAAAAATCCCTGACCCCAGCATCACGAATTTTCTTCCCCGGACACCAAAAAATGCTTGATTTTTAAAAACTATAAAAAACACCATTTCTAAGGATGAAATTCAACCCCGAATCTCATACTGGCCTCGGTTTTTACATTTGTGTAAAAAAAAAATTTACCTCCTGGGCACAAAAATCCCTGACCCCGGCATCACGAATTTTCTTCCCCGGACACCAAAAAATCTTGATTTTTAAAATCTATGAAAAAAACCATTTTTGAGGATGAAATTAAAACTCGAATCTAATTCTGGTGTCTGTTTTTACATTTGGGTCAAAAAAAATTTACCTCCTGGGCACAAAAATCCCTGACCCCGGCATCACGAATTTTCTTCCCTGGACACAAAAAAATCTTGATTTTTAAAATCTATGAAAAACACCATTTTCAAGGATGAAATTCAACCCTGAATCTAATTCTGGCGTCAGTTTTTACATTTGGGTCAAAAAAAAAATTTTCACCCGCTGGGCACAAAAATCCCTGAACCCGGCAACAGGAATTTTCTTCCCCGGACACCAAAAATGCTTGATTTTTAAAAACTATAAAAAACACCATTTTTAAGCGTGAAATTCAACCCCAAATGTAATTCTGGCGTCCGTTTTTACATTTGGGTCAAAAAAAAATTTCACTTCCTGGGCAAAAATATCCCTGACCCCGGCATCAGGAATTTCCTTCCCCGGACACCAAAAATATCTTCATTTACAAAAAGTATAAAAAACACCATTTTTAAGGATGCAATTAAACCTTGAATCTAATTCTGGTGTCTGTTTTTACATTTAGGTAAAAAAAAAAATTACCTGCTGGGCACAAAAATCCCTGGCATCACGAATTTTTTTCCCCGGACACAAAAAAATCTTGATTTTTAAAATCTATAAAAAACACCATTTCTAAGGATGAAATTCAACCCCAAATCTCATACTGGCCTCGGTTTCTACATTTGTGTGAAAAAAAAATTTCACCTCCTGGGCACAAAAATCCCTGACCCTAGTATCACGAATTTTCTTCCCCGGACACAAAAAAATGCTTGATTTTTAAAATCTATAAAAAACACCATTTCTAAGGATGAAATTCAACCCCGAATCTCATACTGGCCTGGGTTTTTACATTTGTGTCAAAAAATCTTTTTCACCTCCTGGGCACAAAAATCCCTGACCCCAGCATCACGAATTTTCTTCCCCGAACACCAAAAAATTCTTGATTTTTAAAAACTACAAAAAGCAACATTTTTAAGGACTAAATTCAACCCCGAAACTAATTCTAGTGTCCATTTTTACATTTGGGTAAAAAAAAATAAATTCACCCCCTGGGCACAAAAATCCCTGACCCCGGCATCATGAATTTTCTTCCCCGGACACTAAAAAATTCTTGGTTTTTAAAAACTATGAAAAAAACCATTTTTAAGGATGAAATTCAACCCCGAATCTCATACTGGCCTCGGTTTTCACATTTGTGTCAAAAAAAATTTACCTCCTGGGCACAAAAATCCCTGACCCCGGCATCACGAATTTTCTTCCCCGGACACCAAAAAATGCTTGATTTTTAAAAACTATAAAAAACACCATTTGTAAGCGTGAAATTCAACCCCGAATGTAATTCTGGTGTCCGTTTTTACATTTGGGTCAAAAAAAAAAAATTCACCACCTGGGCACAAAAATCCCTGACCCCGGCATCAGGAATTTCCTTCCCCGGACACTAAAAATATCTTCATTTACAAAAAGTATAAAAAACACCATTTTTAAGGATGCAATTAAACCTTGAATCTAATTCTGGTGTCTGTTTTTACATTTAGGTAAAAAAAAAAATTACCTGCTGGGCACAAAAATCCCTGGCATCACGAATTTTTTTCCCCGGACACAAAAAAATCTTGATTTTTAAAATCTATAAAAAACACCATTTCTAAGGATGAAATTCAACCCCAAATCTCATACTGGCCTCGGTTTCTACATTTGTGTGAAAAAAAAATTTCACCTCCTGGGCACAAAAATCCCTGACCCTAGTATCACGAATTTTCTTCCCCGGACACAAAAAAATGCTTGATTTTTAAAATCTATAAAAAACACCATTTCTAAGGATGAAATTCAACCCCGAATCTCATACTGGCCTGGGTTTTTACATTTGTGTCAAAAAATCTTTTTCACCTCCTGGGCACAAAAATCCCTGACCCCAGCATCACGAATTTTCTTCCCCGAACACCAAAAAATTCTTGATTTTTAAAAACTACAAAAAGCAACATTTTTAAGGACTAAATTCAACCCCGAAACTAATTCTAGTGTCCATTTTTACATTTGGGTAAAAAAAAATAAATTCACCCCCTGGGCACAAAAATCCCTGACCCCGGCATCATGAATTTTCTTCCCCGGACACTAAAAAATTCTTGGTTTTTAAAAACTATGAAAAAAACCATTTTTAAGGATGAAATTCAACCCCGAATCTCATACTGGCCTCGGTTTTCACATTTGTGTCAAAAAAAATTTACCTCCTGGGCACAAAAATCCCTGACCCCGGCATCACGAATTTTCTTCCCCGGACACCAAAAAATGCTTGATTTTTAAAAACTATAAAAAACACCATTTGTAAGCGTGAAATTCAACCCCGAATGTAATTCTGGTGTCCGTTTTTACATTTGGGTCAAAAAAAAAAAATTCACCACCTGGGCACAAAAATCCCTGACCCCGGCATCAGGAATTTCCTTCCCCGGACACTAAAAATATCTTCATTTACAAAAAGTATAAAAAACACCATTTTTAAGGATGCAATTAAACCTCGAATCTAATTCTGGTGTCTGTTTTTACATTTGGGTCAAAAAACAATTTACCTGCTGGGCATAAAAATCCCTGGCATCACGAATTTTCTTCCCCGGACACAAAAAAATCTTGATTTTTAAAATCTATGAAAAACACCATTTGCAAGGATGAAATTCAACCCCAAATCTAATTCTGGAGTCCGTTTTTACATTTGGGTAAAAAAAAAAATATTTCACCTCCTGGGCACAAAAATCCCTGACCCCAGCATCACGAATTTTCTTCCCCGGACACCAAAAAATGCTTGATTTTTAAAAACTATAAAAAACACCATTTCTAAGGATGAAATTCAACCCCGAATCTCATACTGGCCTCGGTTTTTACATTTGTGTAAAAAAAAAATTTACCTCCTGGGCACAAAAATCCCTGACCCCGGCATCACGAATTTTCTTCCCCGGACACCAAAAAATCTTGATTTTTAAAATCTATGAAAAAAACCATTTTTGAGGATGAAATTAAAACTCGAATCTAATTCTGGTGTCTGTTTTTACATTTGGGTCAAAAAAAATTTACCTCCTGGGCACAAAAATCCCTGACCCCGGCATCACGAATTTTCTTCCCTGGACACAAAAAAATCTTGATTTTTAAAATCTATGAAAAACACCATTTTCAAGGATGAAATTCAACCCTGAATCTAATTCTGGCGTCAGTTTTTACATTTGGGTCAAAAAAAAAATTTTCACCCGCTGGGCACAAAAATCCCTGAACCCGGCAACAGGAATTTTCTTCCCCGGACACCAAAAATGCTTGATTTTTAAAAACTATAAAAAACACCATTTTTAAGCGTGAAATTCAACCCCAAATGTAATTCTGGCGTCCGTTTTTACATTTGGGTCAAAAAAAAATTTCACTTCCTGGGCAGAAATATCCCTGACCCCGGCATCAGGAATTTCCTTCCCCGGACACCAAAAATATCTTCATTTACAAAAAGTATAAAAAACACCATTTTTAAGGATGCAATTAAACCTCGAATCTAATTCTGGTGTCTGTTTTTACATTTAGGTAAAAAAAAAAATTACCTGCTGGGCACAAAAATCCCTGGCATCACGAATTTTTTTCCCCGGACACAAAAAAATCTTGATTTCTAAAATCTATAAAAAACACCATTTCTAAGGATGAAATTCAACCCCAAATCTCATACTGGCCTCGGTTTCTACATTTGTGTGAAAAAAAAATTTCACCTCCTGGGCACAAAAATCCCTGACCCTAGTATCACGAATTTTCTTCCCCGGACACAAAAAAATGCTTGATTTTTAAAATCTATAAAAAACACCATTTCTAAGGATGAAATTCAACCCCGAATCTCATACTGGCCTGGGTTTTTACATTTGTGTCAAAAAATCTTTTTCACCTCCTGGGCACAAAAATCCCTGACCCTGGCATCAGGAATTTTCTTGCCCGGACACCAAAAAATTCTTGATTTTTAAAAACTATAAAAAGCACCATTTTTAAGGACGAAATTCAACCCCGAAACTAATTCTAGTGTCCATTTTTACATTTGGGTCAAAAAAAATTTTTCACCCCCTGGGCACAAAAATCCCTGACCCCGGCATCACGAATTTTCTTCCCCGGACACTAAAAAATTCTTGGTTTTTAAAAACTATGAAAAAAACCATTTTTAAGGATGAAATTCAACCCCGAATCTCATACTGGCCTCGGTTTTTACATTTGTGTCAAAAAAAATTTACCTCCTGGGCACAAAAATCCCTGACCCCGGCATCACGAATTTTCTTCCCCGGACACCAAAAAATGCTTGATTTTTAAAAACTATAAAAAACACCATTTGTAAGCGTGAAATTCAACCCCAAATGTAATTCTGGTGTCCGTTTTTACATTTGGGTCAAAAAAAAATAATTCACCTCCTGGGCACAAAAATCCCTGACCCCGGCATCAGGAATTTCCTTCCCCGGACACTAAAATTATCTTCATTTACAAAAAGTATAAAAAACACCATTTTTAAGGATGCAATTAAACCTCGAATCTAATTCTGGTGTCTGTTTTTACATTTGGGTCAAAAAACAATTTACCTGCTGGGCATAAAAATCCCTGGCATCACGAATTTTCTTCCCCGGACACAAAAAAATCTTGAAATTTAAAATCTATAAAAAACACCATTTCTAAGGATGAAATTCAACCCCGAATCTAATTCTGGAGTCCGTTTATACATTTGGGTCAAAAAAAAATATTTCACCTCCTGGGCACAAAAATCCCTGACCCCAGCATCACGAATTTTCTTCCCCGAACACCAAAAAATTCTTGATTTTTAAAAACTACAAAAAGCAACATTTTTAAGGACTAAATTCAACCCCGAAACTAATTCTAGTGTCCATTTTTACATTTGGGTAAAAAAAAATAAATTCACCCCCTGGGCACAAAAATCCCTGACCCCGGCATCATGAATTTTCTTCCCCGGACACTAAAAAATTCTTGGTTTTTAAAAACTATGAAAAAAACCATTTTTAAGGATGAAATTCAACCCCGAATCTCATACTGGCCTCGGTTTTCACATTTGTGTCAAAAAAAATTTACCTCCTGGGCACAAAAATCCCTGACCCCGGCATCACGAATTTTCTTCCCCGGACACCAAAAAATGCTTGATTTTTAAAAACTATAAAAAACACCATTTGTAAGCGTGAAATTCAACCCCGAATGTAATTCTGGTGTCCGTTTTTACATTTGGGTCAAAAAAAAAAATTCACCACCTGGGCACAAAAATCCCTGACCCCGGCATCAGGAATTTCCTTCCCCGGACACTAAAAATATCTTCATTTACAAAAAGTATAAAAAACACCATTTTTAAGGATGCAATTAAACCTCGAATCTAATTCTGGTGTCTGTTTTTACATTTGGGTCAAAAAACAATTTACCTGCTGGGCATAAAAATCCCTGGCATCACGAATTTTCTTCCCCGGACACAAAAAAATCTTGATTTTTAAAATCTATGAAAAACACCATTTGCAAGGATGAAATTCAACCCCAAATCTAATTCTGGAGTCCGTTTTTACATTTGGGTAAAAAAAAAAATATTTCACCTCCTGGGCACAAAAATCCCTGACCCCAGCATCACGAATTTTCTTCCCCGGACACCAAAAAATGCTTGATTTTTAAAAACTATAAAAAACACCATTTCTAAGGATGAAATTCAACCCCGAATCTCATACTGGCCTCGGTTTTTACATTTGTGTAAAAAAAAAATTTACCTCCTGGGCAGAAAAATCCCTGACCCCGGCATCACGAATTTTCTTCCCCGGACACCAAAAAATCTTGATTTTTAAAATCTATGAAAAAAACCATTTTTGAGGATGAAATTAAAACTCGAATCTAATTCTGGTGTCTGTTTTTACATTTGGGTCAAAAAAAATTTACCTCCTGGGCACAAAAATCCCTGACCCCGGCATCACGAATTTTCTTCCCTGGACACAAAAAAATCTTGATTTTTAAAATCTATGAAAAACACCATTTTCAAGGATGAAATTCAACCCTGAATCTAATTCTGGCGTCAGTTTTTACATTTGGGTCAAAAAAAAAATTTTCACCCGCTGGGCACAAAAATCCCTGAACCCGGCAACAGGAATTTTCTTCCCCGGACACCAAAAATGCTTGATTTTTAAAAACTATAAAAAACACCATTTTTAAGCGTGAAATTCAACCCCAAATGTAATTCTGGCGTCCGTTTTTACATTTGGGTCAAAAAAAAATTTCACTTCCTGGGCAGAAATATCCCTGACCCCGGCATCAGGAATTTCCTTCCCCGGACACCAAAAATATCTTCATTTACAAAAAGTATAAAAAACACCATTTTTAAGGATGCAATTAAACCTCGAATCTAATTCTGGTGTCTGTTTTTACATTTAGGTAAAAAAAAAAATTACCTGCTGGGCACAAAAATCCCTGGCATCACGAATTTTTTTCCCCGGACACAAAAAAATCTTGATTTTTAAAATCTATAAAAAACACCATTTCTAAGGATGAAATTCAACCCCAAATCTCATACTGGCCTCGGTTTCTACATTTGTGTGAAAAAAAAATTTCACCTCCTGGGCACAAAAATCCCTGACCCTAGTATCACGAATTTTCTTCCCCGGACACAAAAAAATGCTTGATTTTTAAAATCTATAAAAAACACCATTTCTAAGGATGAAATTCAACCCCGAATCTCATACTGGCCTGGGTTTTTACATTTGTGTCAAAAAATCTTTTTCACCTCCTGGGCACAAAAATCCCTGACCCTGGCATCAGGAATTTTCTTGCCCGGACACCAAAAAATTCTTGATTTTTAAAAACTATAAAAAGCACCATTTTTAAGGACGAAATTCAACCCCGAAACTAATTCTAGTGTCCATTTTTACATTTGGGTCAAAAAAAAAATTTCACCCCCTGGGCACAAAAATCCCTGACCCCGGCATCACGAATTTTCTTCCCCGGACACTAAAAAATTCTTGGTTTTTAAAAACTATGAAAAAAACCATTTTTAAGGATGAAATTCAACCCCGAATCTCATACTGGCCTCGGTTTTTACATTTGTGTCAAAAAAAATTTACCTCCTGGGCACAAAAATCCCTGACCCCGGCATCACGAATTTTCTTCCCCGGACACCAAAAAATGCTTGATTTTTAAAAACTATAAAAAACACCATTTGTAAGCGTGAAATTCAACCCCAAATGTAATTCTGGTGTCCGTTTTTACATTTGGGTCAAAAAAAAAAAATTCACCTCCTGGGCACAAAAATCCCTGACCCCGGCATCAGGAATTTCCTTCCCCGGACACTAAAATTATCTTCATTTACAAAAAGTATAAAAAACACCATTTTTAAGGATGCAATTAAACCTCGAATCTAATTCTGGTGTCTGTTTTTACATTTGGGTCAAAAAACAATTTACCTGCTGGGCATAAAAATCCCTGGCATCACGAATTTTCTTCCCCGGACACAAAAAAATCTTGAAATTTAAAATCTATAAAAAACACCATTTCTAAGGATGAAATTCAACCCCGAATCTAATTCTGGAGTCCGTTTATACATTTGGGTCAAAAAAAAATATTTCACCTCCTGGGCACAAAAATCCCTGACCCCAGCATCACGAATTTTCTTGCCCGAACACCAAAAAATTCTTGATTTTTAAAAACTACAAAAAGCAACATTTTTAAGGACTAAATTCAACCCCGAAACTAATTCTAGTGTCCATTTTTACATTTGGGTAAAAAAAAATAAATTCACCCCCTGGGCACAAAAATCCCTGACCCCGGCATCATGAATTTTCTTCCCCGGACACTAAAAAATTCTTGGTTTTTAAAAACTATGAAAAAAACCATTTTTAAGGATGAAATTCAACCCCGAATCTCATACTGGCCTCGGTTTTCACATTTGTGTCAAAAAAAATTTACCTCCTGGGCACAAAAATCCCTGACCCCGGCATCACGAATTTTCTTCCCCGGACACCAAAAAATGCTTGATTTTTAAAAACTATAAAAAACACCATTTGTAAGCGTGAAATTCAACCCCGAATGAAATTCTGGTGTCCGTTTTTACATTTGGGTCAAAAAAAAAAATTCACCACCTGGGCACAAAAATCCCTGACCCCGGCATCAGGAATTTCCTTCCCCGGACACTAAAAATATCTTCATTTACAAAAAGTATAAAAAACACCATTTTTAAGGATGCAATTAAACCTCGAATCTAATTCTGGTGTCTGTTTTTACATTTGGGTCAAAAAACAATTTACCTGCTGGGCATAAAAATCCCTGGCATCACGAATTTTCTTCCCCGGACACAAAAAAATCTTGATTTTTAAAATCTATGAAAAACACCATTTGCAAGGATGAAATTCAACCCCAAATCTAATTCTGGAGTCCGTTTTTACATTTGGGTAAAAAAAAAATATTTCACCTCCTGGGCACAAAAATCCCTGACCCCAGCATCACGAATTTTCTTCCCCGGACACCAAAAAATGCTTGATTTTTAAAAACTATAAAAAACACCATTTCTAAGGATGAAATTCAACCCCGAATCTCATACTGGCCTCGGTTTTTACATTTGTGTAAAAAAAAAATTTACCTCCTGGGCACAAAAATCCCTGACCCCGGCATCACGAATTTTCTTCCCCGGACACCAAAAAATCTTGATTTTTAAAATCTATGAAAAAAACCATTTTTGAGGATGAAATTAAAACTCGAATCTAATTCTGGTGTCTGTTTTTACATTTGGGTCAAAAAAAATTTACCTCCTGGGCACAAAAATCCCTGACCCCGGCATCACGAATTTTCTTCCCTGGACACAAAAAAATCTTGATTTTTAAAATCTATGAAAAACACCATTTTCAAGGATGAAATTCAACCCTGAATCTAATTCTGGCGTCAGTTTTTACATTTGGGTCAAAAAAAAAATTTTCACCCGCTGGGCACAAAAATCCCTGAACCCGGCAACAGGAATTTTCTTCCCCGGACACCAAAAATGCTTGATTTTTAAAAACTATAAAAAACACCATTTTTAAGCGTGAAATTCAACCCCAAATGTAATTCTGGCGTCCGTTTTTACATTTGGGTCAAAAAAAAAATTCACTTCCTGGGCAGAAATATCCCTGACCCCGGCATCAGGAATTTCCTTCCCCGGACACCAAAAATATCTTCATTTACAAAAAGTATAAAAAACACCATTTTTAAGGATGCAATTAAACCTCGAATCTAATTCTGGTGTCTGTTTTTACATTTAGGTCAAAAAAAAAATTACCTGCTGGGCACAAAAATCCCTGGCATCACGAATTTTTTTCCCCGGACACAAAAAAATCTTGATTTTTAAAATCTATAAAAAACACCATTTCTAAGGATGAAATTCAACCCCAAATCTCATACTGGCCTCGGTTTCTACATTTGTGTGAAAAAAAAATTTCACCTCCTGGGCACAAAAATCCCTGACCCTAGTATCACGAATTTTCTTCCCCGGACACAAAAAAATGCTTGATTTTTAAAATCTATAAAAAACACCATTTCTAAGGATGAAATTCAACCCCGAATCTCATACTGGCCTGGGTTTTTACATTTGTGTCAAAAAATCTTTTTCACCTCCTGGGCACAAAAATCCCTGACCCTGGCATCAGGAATTTTCTTGCCCGGACACCAAAAAATTCTTGATTTTTAAAAACTATAAAAAGCACCATTTTTAAGGACGAAATTCAACCCCGAAACTAATTCTAGTGTCCATTTTTACATTTGGGTCAAAAAAAAAATTTCACCCCCTGGGCACAAAAATCCCTGACCCCGGCATCACGAATTTTCTTCCCCGGACACTAAAAAATTCTTGGTTTTTAAAAACTATGAAAAAAACCATTTTTAAGGATGAAATTCAACCCCGAATCTCATACTGGCCTCGGTTTTTACATTTGTGTCAAAAAAAATTTACCTCCTGGGCACAAAAATCCCTGACCCCGGCATCACGAATTTTCTTCCCCGGACACCAAAAAATGCTTGATTTTTAAAAACTATAAAAAACACCATTTGTAAGCGTGAAATTCAACCCCAAATGTAATTCTGGTGTCCGTTTTTACATTTGGGTCAAAAAAAAAAATTCACCTCCTGGGCACAAAAATCCCTGACCCCGGCATCAGGAATTTCCTTCCCCGGACACTAAAATTATCTTCATTTACAAAAAGTATAAAAAACACCATTTTTAAGGATGCAATTAAACCTCGAATCTAATTCTGGTGTCTGTTTTTACATTTGGGTCAAAAAACAATTTACCTGCTGGGCATAAAAATCCCTGGCATCACGAATTTTCTTCCCCGGACACAAAAAAATCTTGAAATTTAAAATCTATAAAAAACACCATTTCTAAGGATGAAATTCAACCCCGAATCTAATTCTGGAGTCCGTTTATACATTTGGGTCAAAAAAAAATATTTCACCTCCTGGGCACAAAAATCCCTGACCCCAGCATCACGAATTTTCTTGCCCGAACACCAAAAAATTCTTGATTTTTAAAAACTACAAAAAGCAACATTTTTAAGGACTAAATTCAACCCCGAAACTAATTCTAGTGTCCATTTTTACATTTGGGTAAAAAAAAATAAATTCACCCCCTGGGCACAAAAATCCCTGACCCCGGCATCATGAATTTTCTTCCCCGGACACTAAAAAATTCTTGGTTTTTAAAAACTATGAAAAAAACCATTTTTAAGGATGAAATTCAACCCCGAATCTCATACTGGCCTCGGTTTTCACATTTGTGTCAAAAAAAATTTACCTCCTGGGCACAAAAATCCCTGACCCCGGCATCACGAATTTTCTTCCCCGGACACCAAAAAATGCTTGATTTTTAAAAACTATAAAAAACACCATTTGTAAGCGTGAAATTCAACCCCGAATGTAATTCTGGTGTCCGTTTTTACATTTGGGTCAAAAAAAAAAATTCACCACCTGGGCACAAAAATCCCTGACCCCGGCATCAGGAATTTCCTTCCCCGGACACTAAAAATATCTTCATTTACAAAAAGTATAAAAAACACCATTTTTAAGGATGCAATTAAACCTCGAATCTAATTCTGGTGTCTGTTTTTACATTTGGGTCAAAAAACAATTTACCTGCTGGGCATAAAAATCCCTGGCATCACGAATTTTCTTCCCCGGACACAAAAAAATCTTGATTTTTAAAATCTATGAAAAACACCATTTGCAAGGATGAAATTCAACCCCAAATCTAATTCTGGAGTCCGTTTTTACATTTGGGTAAAAAAAAAAATATTTCACCTCCTGGGCACAAAAATCCCTGACCCCAGCATCACGAATTTTCTTCCCCGGACACCAAAAAATGCTTGATTTTTAAAAACTATAAAAAACACCATTTCTAAGGATGAAATTCAACCCCGAATCTCATACTGGCCTCGGTTTTTACATTTGTGTAAAAAAAAAATTTACCTCCTGGGCACAAAAATCCCTGACCCCGGCATCACGAATTTTCTTCCCCGGACACCAAAAAATCTTGATTTTTAAAATCTATGAAAAAAACCATTTTTGAGGATGAAATTAAAACTCGAATCTAATTCTGGTGTCTGTTTTTACATTTGGGTCAAAAAAAATTTACCTCCTGGGCACAAAAATCCCTGACCCCGGCATCACGAATTTTCTTCCCTGGACACAAAAAAATCTTGATTTTTAAAATCTATGAAAAACACCATTTTCAAGGATGAAATTCAACCCTGAATCTAATTCTGGCGTCAGTTTTTACATTTGGGTCAAAAAAAAAATTTTCACCCGCTGGGCACAAAAATCCCTGAACCCGGCAACAGGAATTTTGTTCCCCAGACACCAAAAATGCTTGATTTTTAAAAACTATAAAAAACACCATTTGTAAGCGTGAAATTAAGCCCCGAATGTAATTCTGGTGTCCGTTTTTACATTTGGGTCAAAAAACAATTTACCTGCTGGGCATAAAAATCCCTGGCATCACGAATTTTCTTCCCCGGACACAAAAAAATCTTGATTTTTAAAATCTATAAAAAACACCATTTCTAAGGATGAAATTCAACCCTGAATCTCATACTGGCCTCGGTTTTTACATTTGTGTCAAAAAAAAAATTTCACCCCCTGGGCACAAAAATCCCTGACCCCAGCATCAGGAATTTCCTTCCCCGGACACTAAAAATATATTCATTTACAAAAAGTATAAAAAACACCATTTTTAAGCGTGAAATTCAACCCCGAATGTAATTCTGGTGTCCGTTTTTACATTTGGGTCAAAAAAAATTTACCTCCTGGGCACAAAAATCCCTGACCCCGGCATCATGAATTTTCTTCCCCGGACACTAAAAAATTCTTGGTTTTTAAAAACTATGAAAAAAACCATTTTTAAGGATGAAATTCAACCCCGAATCTCATACTGGCCTCGGTTTTCACATTTGTGTCAAAAAAAATTTACCTCCTGGGCACAAAAATCCCTGACCCCGGCATCACGAATTTTCTTCCCCGGACACTAAAAATATCTTCATTTACAAAAAGTATAAAAAACACCATTTGTAAGCGTGAAATTCAACCCCGAATGTAATTCTGGTGTCCGTTTTTACATTTGGGTCAAAAAAAAAAAATTCACCACCTGGGCACAAAAATCCCTGACCCCGGCATCAGGAATTTCCTTCCCCGGACACTAAAAATATCTTCATTTACAAAAAGTATAAAAAACACCATTTTTAAGGATGCAATTAAACCTCGAATCTAATTCTGGTGTCTGTTTTTACATTTGGGTCAAAAAACAATTTACCTGCTGGGCATAAAAATCCCTGGCATCACGAATTTTCTTCCCCGGACACAAAAAAATCTTGATTTTTAAAATCTATGAAAAACACCATTTGCAAGGATGAAATTCAACCCCAAATCTAATTCTGGAGTCCGTTTTTACATTTGGGTAAAAAAAAAAATATTTCACCTCCTGGGCACAAAAATCCCTGACCCCAGCATCACGAATTTTCTTCCCCGGACACCAAAAAATGCTTGATTTTTAAAAACTATAAAAAACACCATTTCTAAGGATGAAATTCAACCCCGAATCTCATACTGGCCTCGGTTTTTACATTTGTGTAAAAAAAAAATTTACCTCCTGGACACAAAAATCCCTGACCCCGACATCACGAATTTTCTTCCCCGGACACCAAAAAATCTTGATTTTTAAAATCTATGAAAAAAACCATTTTTGAGGATGAAATTAAAACTCGAATCTAATTCTGGTGTCTGTTTTTACATTTGGGTCAAAAAAAATTTACCTCCTGGGCACAAAAATCCCTGACCCCGGCATCACGAATTTTCTTCCCTGGACACAAAAAAATCTTGATTTTTAAAATCTATGAAAAACACCATTTTCAAGGATGAAATTCAACCCTGAATCTAATTCTGGCGTCAGTTTTTACATTTGGGTCAAAAAAAAAATTTTCACCCGCTGGGCACAAAAATCCCTGAACCCGGCAACAGGAATTTTCTTCCCCGGACACCAAAAATGCTTGATTTTTAAAAACTATAAAAAACACCATTTTTAAGCGTGAAATTCAACCCCAAATGTAATTCTGGCGTCCGTTTTTACATTTGGGTCAAAAAAAAATTTCACTTCCTGGGCAGAAATATCCCTGACCCCGGCATCAGGAATTTCCTTCCCCGGACACCAAAAATATCTTCATTTACAAAAAGTATAAAAAACACCATTTTTAAGGATGCAATTAAACCTCGAATCTAATTCTGGTGTCTGTTTTTACATTTAGGTCAAAAAAAAAATTACCTGCTGGGCACAAAAATCCCTGGCATCACGAATTTTTTTCCCCGGACACAAAAAAATCTTGATTTTTAAAATCTATAAAAAACACCATTTCTAAGGATGAAATTCAACCCCAAATCTCATACTGGCCTCGGTTTCTACATTTGTGTGAAAAAAAAATTTCACCTCCTGGGCACAAAAATCCCTGACCCTAGTATCACGAATTTTCTTCCCCGGACACAAAAAAATGCTTGATTTTTAAAATCTATAAAAAACACCATTTCTAAGGATGAAATTCAACCCCGAATCTCATACTGGCCTGGGTTTTTACATTTGTGTCAAAAAATCTTTTTCACCTCCTGGGCACAAAAATCCCTGACCCTGGCATCAGGAATTTTCTTGCCCAGACACCAAAAAATTCTTGATTTTTAAAAACTATAAAAAGCACCATTTTTAAGGACGATATTCAACCCCGAAACTAATTCTAGTGTCCATTTTTACATTTGGGTCAAAAAAAAAATTTCACCCCCTGGGCACAAAAATCCCTGACCCCGGCATCACGAATTTTCTTCCCCGGACACTAAAAAATTCTTGGTTTTTAAAAACTATGAAAAAAACCATTTTTAAGGATGAAATTCAACCCCGAATCTCATACTGGCCTCGGTTTTTACATTTGTGTCAAAAAAAATTTACCTCCTGGGCACAAAAATCCCTGACCCCGGCATCACGAATTTTCTTCCCCGGACACCAAAAAATGCTTGATTTTTAAAAACTATAAAAAACACCATTTGTAAGCGTGAAATTCAACCCCAAATGTAATTCTGGTGTCCGTTTTTACATTTGGGTCAAAAAAAAAAAATTCACCTCCTGGGCACAAAAATCCCTGACCCCGGCATCAGGAATTTCCTTCCCCGGACACTAAAATTATCTTCATTTACAAAAAGTATAAAAAACACCATTTTTAAGGATGCAATTAAACCTCGAATCTAATTCTGGTGTCTGTTTTTACATTTGGGTCAAAAAACAATTTACCTGCTGGGCATAAAAATCCCTGGCATCACGAATTTTCTTCCCCGGACACAAAAAAATCTTGAAATTTAAAATCTATAAAAAACACCATTTCTAAGGATGAAATTCAACCCCGAATCTAATTCTGGAGTCCGTTTATACATTTGGGTCAAAAAAAAATATTTCACCTCCTGGGCACAAAAATCCCTGACCCCAGCATCACGAATTTTCTTGCCCGAACACCAAAAAATTCTTGATTTTTAAAAACTACAAAAAGCAACATTTTTAAGGACTAAATTCAACCCCGAAACTAATTCTAGTGTCCATTTTTACATTTGGGTAAAAAAAAATAAATTCACCCCCTGGGCACAAAAATCCCTGACCCCGGCATCATGAATTTTCTTCCCCGGACACTAAAAAATTCTTGGTTTTTAAAAACTATGAAAAAAACCATTTTTAAGGATGAAATTCAACCCCGAATCTCATACTGACCTCGGTTTTCACATTTGTGTCAAAAAAAATTTACCTCCTGGGCACAAAAATCCCTGACCCCGGCATCACGAATTTTCTTCCCCGGACACCAAAAAATGCTTGATTTTTAAAAACTATAAAAAACACCATTTGTAAGCGTGAAATTCAACCCCGAATGTAATTCTGGTGTCCGTTTTTACATTTGGGTCAAAAAAAAAAAATTCACCACCTGGGCACAAAAATCCCTGACCCCGGCATCAGGAATTTCCTTCCCCGGACACTAAAAATATCTTCATTTACAAAAAGTATAAAAAACACCATTTTTAAGGATGCAATTAAACCTCGAATCTAATTCTGGTGTCTGTTTTTACATTTGGGTCAAAAAACAATTTACCTGCTGGGCATAAAAATCCCTGGCATCACGAATTTTCTTCCCCGGACACAAAAAAATCTTGATTTTTAAAATCTATGAAAAACACCATTTGCAAGGATGAAATTCAACCCCAAATCTAATTCTGGAGTCCGTTTTTACATTTGGGTAAAAAAAAAAATATTTCACCTCCTGGGCACAAAAATCCCTGACCCCAGCATCACGAATTTTCTTCCCCGGACACCAAAAAATGCTTGATTTTTAAAAACTATCAAAAACACCATTTCTAAGGATGAAATTCAACCCCGAATCTCATACTGGCCTCGGTTTTTACATTTGTGTAAAAAAAAAATTTACCTCCTGGGCACAAAAATCCCTGACCCCGGCATCACGAATTTTCTTCCCCGGACACCAAAAAATCTTGATTTTTAAAATCTATGAAAAAAACCATTTTTGAGGATGAAATTAAAACTCGAATCTAATTCTGGCGTCAGTTTTTACATTTGGGTCAAAAAAAAAATTTTCACCCGCTGGGCACAAAAATCCCTGAACCCGGCAACAGGAATTTTCTTCCCCGGACACCAAAAATGCTTGATTTTTAAAAACTATAAAAAACACCATTTTTAAGCGTGAAATTCAACCCCAAATGTAATTCTGGCGTCCGTTTTTACATTTGGGTCAAAAAAAAATTTCACTTACTGGGCAGAAATATCCCTGACCCCGGCATCAGGAATTTCCTTCCCCGGACACCAAAAATATCTTCATTTACAAAAAGTATAAAAAACACCATTTTTAAGGATGCAATTAAACCTCGAATCTAATTCTGGTGTCTGTTTTTACATTTAGGTCAAAAAAAAATTACCTGCTGGGCACAAAAATCCCTGGCATCACGAATTTTTTTCCCCGGACACAAAAAAATCTTGATTTTTAAAATCTATAAAAAACACCATTTCTAAGGATGAAATTCAACCCCAAATCTCATACTGGCCTCGGTTTCTACATTTGTGTGAAAAAAAAATTTCACCTCCTGGGCACAAAAATCCGTGACCCTAGTATCACGAATTTTCTTCCCCGGACACAAAAAAATGCTTGATTTTTAAAATCTATAAAAAACACCATTTCTAAGGATGAAATTCAACCCCGAATCTCATACTGGCCTGGGTTTTTACATTTGTGTCAAAAAATCTTTTTCACCTCCTGGGCACAAAAATCTCTGACCCTGGCATCAGGAATTTTCTTGCCCGGACACCAAAAAATTCTTGATTTTTAAAAACTATAAAAAGCACCATTTTTAAGGACGAAATTCAACCCCGAAACTAATTCTAGTGTCCATTTTTACATTTGGGTCAAAAAAAAAATTTCACCCCCTGGGCACAAAAATCCCTGACCCCGGCATCACGAATTTTCTTCCCCGGACACTAAAAAATTCTTGGTTTTTAAAAACTATGAAAAAAACCATTTTTAAGGATGAAATTCAACCCCGAATCTCATACTGGCCTCGGTTTTTACATTTGTGTCAAAAAAAATTTACCTCCTGGGCACAAAAATCCCTGACCCCGGCATCACGAATTTTCTTCCCCGGACACCAAAAAATGCTTGATTTTTAAAAACTATAAAAAACACCATTTGTAAGCGTGAAATTCAACCCCAAATGTAATTCTGGTGTCCGTTTTTACATTTGGGTCAAAAAAAAAAAATTCACCTCCTGGGCACAAAAATCCCTGACCCCGGCATCAGGAATTTCCTTCCCCGGACACTAAAATTATCTTCATTTACAAAAAGTATAAAAAACACCATTTTTAAGGATGCAATTAAACCTCGAATCTAATTCTGGTGTCTGTTTTTACATTTGGGTCAAAAAACAATTTACCTGCTGGGCATAAAAATCCCTGGCATCACGAATTTTCTTCCCCGGACACAAAAAAATCTTGAAATTTAAAATCTATAAAAAACACCATTTCTAAGGATGAAATTCAACCCCGAATCTAATTCTGGAGTCCGTTTTTACATTTGGGTCAAAAAAAAATATTTCACCTCCTGGGCACAAAAATCCCTGACCCCAGCATCACGAATTTTCTTCCCCGCACACCAAAAAATGCTTGATTTTTAAAAACTATAAAAAACACCATTTCTAAGGATGAAATTCAACCCCGAATCTCATACTGGCCTCGGTTTTTACATTTGTGTCAAAAAATCTTTTTCACCTCCTGGGCACAAAAATCCATGACCCCGGCATCAGGAATTTTCTTGCCCGGACACCAAAAAATGCTTGATTTTTAAAAACTATAAAAAACACCATTTGTAAGCGTGAAATTAAGCCCCGAATGTAATTCTGGTGTCCGTTTTTACATTTGGGTCAAAAAACAATTTACCTGCTGGGCATAAAAATCCCTGGCATCACGAATTTTCTTCCCCGGACACAAAAAAATCTTGATTTTTAAAATCTATAAAAAACACCATTTCTAAGGATGAAATTCAACCCTGAATCTCATACTGGCCTCGGTTTTTACATTTGTGTCAAAAAAAAAATTTCACCCCCTGGGCACAAAAATCCCTGACCCCGGCATCAGGAATTTCCTTCCCCGGACACTAAAAATATCTTCATTTACAAAAAGTATAAAAAACACCATTTTTAAGCGTGAAATTCAACCCCGAATGTAATTCTGGTGTCCGTTTTTACATTTGGGTCAAAAAAAATTTACCTCCTGGGCACAAAAATCCCTGACCCCAGCATCACGAATTTTCTTCCCTGGACACAAAAAAATCTTGATTTTTAAAATCTATGAAAAACACCATTTGCAAGGATGAAATTCAACCCCGAATCTCATACTGGCCTCGGTTTTTACATTTGTGTAAAAAAAATAATTTACCTCCTGGGCACAAAAATCCCTGACCCCGGCATCACGAATTTTCTTCCCCGGACACCAAAAAATCTTGATTTTTAAAATCTATGAAAAAAACCATTTTTAAGGATGAAATTAAAACTCGAATCTAATTCTGGTGTCTGTTTTTACATTTGGGTCAAAAAAAATTTACCTCCTGGGCACAAAAATCCCTGACCCCGGCATCACGAATTTTCTTCCCTGGACACAAAAAAATCTTGATTTTTAAAATCTATGAAAAACACCATTTTCAAGGATGAAATTCAACCCTGAATCTAATTCTGGCGTCAGTTTTTACATTTGGGTCAAAAAAAATATTTTCACCCGCTGGGCACAAAAATCCCTGAATCCGGCAACAGGAATTTTCTTCCCCGGACACCAAAAATGCTTGATTTTTAAAAACTATAAAAAAAACCATTTTTAAGCGTGAAATTCAACCCCGAATGTAATTCTGGCGTCCGTTTTTACATTTGGGTCAAAAAAAAATTTCACTTCCTGGGCAGAAATATCCCTGACCCCGGCATCAGGAATTTCCTTCCCCGGACACCAAAAATATCTTCATTTACAAAAAGTATAAAAAACACCATTTTTAAGGATGCAATTAAACCTCGAATCTAATTCTGGTGTCTGTTTTTACATTTAGGTCAAAAAAAAATTACCTGCTGGGCACAAAAATCCCTGGCATCACGAATTTTTTTCCCCGGACACAAAAAAATCTTGATTTTTAAAATCTATAAAAAACACCATTTCTAAGGATGAAATTCAACCCCAAATCTCATACTGGCCTCGGTTTCTACATTTGTGTGAAAAAAAAATTTCACCTCCTGGGCACAAAAATCCCTGACCCTAGTATCACGAATTTTCTTCCCCGGACACAAAAAAATGCTTGATTTTTAAAATCTATAAAAAACACCATTTCTAAGGATGAAATTCAACCCCGAATCTCATACTGGCCTGGGTTTTTACATTTGTGTCAAAAAATCTTTTTCACCTCCTGGGCACAAAAATCTCTGACCCTGGCATCAGGAATTTTCTTGCCCGGACACCAAAAAATTCTTGATTTTTAAAAACTATAAAAAGCACCATTTTTAAGGACGAAATTCAACCCCGAAACTAATTCTAGTGTCCATTTTTACATTTGGGTCAAAAAAAAAATTTCACCCCCTGGGCACAAAAATCCCTGACCCCGGCATCACGAATTTTCTTCCCCGGACACTAAAAAATTCTTGGTTTTTAAAAACTATGAAAAAAACCATTTTTAAGGATGAAATTCAACCCCGAATCTCATACTGGCCTCGGTTTTTACATTTGTGTCAAAAAAAATTTACCTCCTGGGCACAAAAATCCCTGACCCCGGCATCACGAATTTTCTTCCCCGGACACCAAAAAATGCTTGATTTTTAAAAACTATAAAAAACACCATTTGTAAGCGTGAAATTCAACCCCAAATGTAATTCTGGTGTCCGTTTTTACATTTGGGTCAAAAAAAAAAAATTCACCTCCTGGGCACAAAAATCCCTGACCCCGGCATCAGGAATTTCCTTCCCCGGACACTAAAATTATCTTCATTTACAAAAAGTATAAAAAACACCATTTTTAAGGATGCAATTAAACCTCGAATCTAATTCTGGTGTCTGTTTTTACATTTGGGTCAAAAAACAATTTACCTGCTGGGCATAAAAATCCCTGGCATCACGAATTTTCTTCCCCGGACACAAAAAAATCTTGAAATTTAAAATCTATAAAAAACACCATTTCTAAGGATGAAATTCAACCCCGAATCTAATTCTGGAGTCCGTTTTTACATTTGGGTCAAAAAAAAATATTTCACCTCCTGGGCACAAAAATCCCTGACCCCAGCATCACGAATTTTCTTCCCCGCACACCAAAAAATGCTTGATTTTTAAAAACTATAAAAAACACCATTTCTAAGGATGAAATTCAACCCCGAATCTCATACTGGCCTCGGTTTTTACATTTGTGTCAAAAAATCTTTTTCACCTCCTGGGCACAAAAATCCCTGACCCCGGCATCAGGAATTTTCTTGCCCGGACACCAAAAAATGCTTGATTTTTAAAAACTATAAAAAACACCATTTGTAAGCGTGAAATTAAGCCCCGAATGTAATTCTGGTGTCCGTTTTTACATTTGGGTCAAAAAACAATTTACCTGCTGGGCATAAAAATCCCTGGCATCACGAATTTTCTTCCCCGGACACAAAAAAATCTTGATTTTTAAAATCTATAAAAAACACCATTTCTAAGGATGAAATTCAACCCTGAATCTCATACTGGCCTCGGTTTTTACATTTGTGTCAAAAAAAAAATTTCACCCCCTGGGCACAAAAATCCCTGACCCCGGCATCAGGAATTTCCTTCCCCGGACACTAAAAATATCTTCATTTACAAAAAGTATAAAAAACACCATTTTTAAGCGTGAAATTCAACCCCGAATGTAATTCTGGTGTCCGTTTTTACATTTGGGTCAAAAAAAATTTACCTCCTGGGCACAAAAATCCCTGACCCCAGCATCACGAATTTTCTTCCCTGGACACAAAAAAATCTTGATTTTTAAAATCTATGAAAAACACCATTTGCAAGGATGAAATTCAACCCCGAATCTCATACTGGCCTCGGTTTTTACATTTGTGTAAAAAAAATAATTTACCTCCTGGGCACAAAAATCCCTGACCCCGGCATCACGAATTTTCTTCCCCGGACACCAAAAAATCTTGATTTTTAAAATCTATGAAAAAAACCATTTTTAAGGATGAAATTAAAACTCGAATCTAATTCTGGTGTCTGTTTTTACATTTGGGTCAAAAAAAATTTACCTCCTGGGCACAAAAATCCCTGACCCCGGCATCACGAATTTTCTTCCCTGGACACAAAAAAATCTTGATTTTTAAAATCTATGAAAAACACCATTTTCAAGGATGAAATTCAACCCTGAATCTAATTCTGGCGTCAGTTTTTACATTTGGGTCAAAAAAAATATTTTCACCCGCTGGGCACAAAAATCCCTGAATCCGGCAACAGGAATTTTCTTCCCCGGACACCAAAAATGCTTGATTTTTAAAAACTATAAAAAAAACCATTTTTAAGCGTGAAATTCAACCCCGAATGTAATTCTGGCGTCCGTTTTTACATTTGGGTCAAAAAAAAATTTCACTTCCTGGGCAGAAATATCCCTGACCCCGGCATCAGGAATTTCCTTCCCCGGACACCAAAAATATCTTCATTTACAAAAAGTATAAAAAACACCATTTTTAAGGATGCAATTAAACCTCGAATCTAATTCTGGTGTCTGTTTTTACATTTGGGTAAAAAAAAAAAATTACCTGCTGGGCACAAAAATCCCTGGCATCACGAATTTTCTTCCCCGGACACCAAAAAATCTTGATTTTTAAAATCTATAAAAAACACCATTTCTAAGGATGAAATTCAACCCCGAATCTCATACTGGCCTCGGTTTTTACATTTGTGTCAAAAAAAAATTCACCTCCTGGGCACAAAAATCCCTGACCCTAGCATCACGAATTTTCTTCCCCGGACACCAAAAAATGCTTGATTTTTAAAATCTATAAAAAACACCATTTCTAAGGATGAAATTCAACCCCGAATCTCATACTGGCCTGGGTTTTTACATTTGTGTCAAAAAATCTTTTTCACCTCCTGGGCACAAAAATCCCTGACCCCGGCATCAGGAATTTTCTTGCCCGGACACCAAAAAATTCTTCATTTATTAAAACTATAAAAAGCACCATTTTTAAGGACGAAATTCAACCCTGAAACTAATTCTAGTGTCCATTTTTACATTTGGGTCAAAAAAAAAATTTCACCCCCTGGGCACAAAAATCCCTGACCCCGGCATCACGAATTTTCTTCCCCGGACACTAAAAAATTCTTGGTTTTTAAAAACTATGAAAAAAACCATTTTTAAGGATGAAATTCAACCCCGAATCTCATACTGGCCTCGGTTTTTACATTTGTGTCAAAAAAAATTACCTCCTGGGCACAAAAATCCCTGACCCCGGCATCACGAATTTTCTTCCCCGGACACCAAAAAATCTTGATTTTTAAAATCTATGAAAAACACCATTTTCAAGGATGAAATTCAACCCTGAATGTAATTCTGGTGTCCGTTTTTACATTTGGGTCAAAAAAAAATTTCACCTCCAGGGCACAAAAATCCCTGACACCGGCATCAGGAATTTTGTCCCCCGGACATTCCAAAAATGTTCATTTACAAAAACTATAAAAAACACCATTTTTAAGGATGAAATTCAACCCCGAACCTCATTCTGGAATCGGTTTTTACATTTGGGTCAAATAAAATTTTCACCTCCTGGGCACAAAAATCCCTGACCCCGGCATCAGGAATTTCCTTCCCCGGACACCAAAAATATCTTCATTTACAAAAAGTATAAAAAACACCATTTTTTTTTTATTAATTTTATTATTTAAAAACATTGGACACAGTACCAGCGAGCTGACAAACCTTATTGTCTACAATGTTTAAATATATATATATACATGTATATATGTACATCAAAAATACACTTAAATACACTTAGATTACAAATCGATAAAATACCACAATATTTAAAACAGTGAGCTAGTCTGTAAAACCTAATAGAGACCTTTCTTTTTATCCATCCAAAGATACAATTTGTTCCAAATTCTATAATAGTCTGATTGATCTTTATTCTTTAATTCCAAAGTTAATTTGTCCATTTCAGCGCAATCCCAAATTTTCCTAATAACCTCTTTTTGTCCTGGGATCTCATTCTTTTTCCATTTTTGCGCAAATGATAATCTAGCTGCTGTGATAATATGGATCGTTAAGTATAGCACATCTTTAGGATATTTCTCTTTCGTGATTCCCAACAAGAAAAGTTCTGGACTAAACTCCAGATCTTGATTCAATATTTCTTTCAGCCAAATCCAAATCATTCTCCAAAATTTTTGTGTTTTACTGCAAGACCACCACGTGTGGAAGTATGTTCCTATCTCTTCAGAACACTTCCAACATTTGGGAGATGCTGTTGTGTACATTTTTGCTAAGCGAGCTGGGGGAAGATGCCATCGGTAAAACATTTTAAATAAATTTTCTTTATACGATGAGGCCAGTGTTATCCTTTTATTTCTATCCCAAATTGTTTGCCAAGTATCTAGGTCGATGTTATGTCCTAAATTGTTAGCCCAGGTCAACATGGGGTCTTTCACTTGCTCTTCAAACAGCTTATATCCCAAAAGTAATTTATAAAAATTCCTTATTTGTTTAGAGTCCGGTCCCAATAATATTTTGTCCAATGCTGTTTCAGAGGTACATATCCCCCATTCATTTTTATCCTTCCTAAATCTCGATTGGATTTGTAAGTAGGCCCACCAATCGAGTTTTATACCTTGTAATTCTAGTTCATTCCTAAGTTTCAATTCCCCCTCCTCATTCAGAATATCCTTGTATGAGATTATGTTACCCAAATCAAACAGATTTGGGTAAACTATCGCTTCAAGGGTGGATAGCCAGACCGGAAAAAACCAAGAATTAAATTGAAATATTTACAGGACACGAAGGAAACTGGGGGTTTTGGATTGCCAGACTGGGAATTATATTACCATGCCGCGGCCCTGAGCTGGATTAGAGAATGGGTAATCTTGAGAAATAGAAGACTATTAACTTTAGAGGGTCACGATTCGCAATATGGCTGGCATGCTTTCCTATGGACGGAGAAACAAGGTCTTTTCTCGCATTTTCAAAGACATTGGATCAGGCAAGCGCTACTTAATACTTGGAAAAAAAATTAGATCTCACAATTACACCAAAAAACACCATTTTTAAGGATGCAATTAAACCTCGAATCTAATTCTGGTGTCTGTTTTTACATTTGGGTCAAAAAACAATTTACCTGCTGGGCATAAAAATCCCTGGCATCACGAATTTTCTTCCCCGAACACAAAAAAATCTTGATTTTTAAAAACTATGAAAAACACCATTTTCAAGGATGAAATTCAACCCTGAATCTAATTCTGGCGTCAGTTTTTACATTTGGGTCAAAAAAAAATTTTTCACCCGCTGGGCACAAAAATCCCTGAACCCGGCAACAGGAATTTTGTTCCCCAGACACCAAAAATGCTTGATTTTTAAAAACTATAAAAAAACCATTTTTAAGTGTGAAATTCAACCCCGAATGTAATTCTGGCATCCGTTTTTACATTTGGGTCAAAAAAAAAATTCACTTCCTGGGCAGAAATATCCCTGACCCCGGCATCAGGAATTTCCTTCCCCGGACACCAAAAATATCTTCATTTACAAAAAGTATAAAAAACACCATTTTTAAGGATGCAATTAAACCTCGAATCTAATTCTGGTGTCTGTTTTTACATTTGGGTAAAAAAAAAATTACCTGCTGGGCACAAAAATCCCTGGCATCACGAATTTTCTTCCCCGGACACCAAAAAATGCTTGATTTTTAAAATCTATAAAAAACACCATTTCTAAGGATGAAATTCAACCCAGAATCTCATACTGGCCTGGGTTTTTACATTTGTGTCAAAAAATCTTTTTCACCTCCTGGGCACAAAAATCCCTGACCCCGGCATCAGGAATTTTCTTGCCCGGACACCAAAAAATGCTTGATTTATTAAAACTATAAAAAGCACCATTTTTAAGGACGAAATTCAACCCTGAAACTAATTCTGGTGTCCGTTTTTACATTTGGGTCAAAAAAAAAAAAATTCACCTCCTGGGCACAAAAATCCCTGACTCCGGCATCAGGAATTTTCTTCCCCGGACACAAAAAAATCTTGATTTTTAAAATCTATGAAAAACACCATTTTCAAGGATGAAATTCAACCCTGAATCTAATTCTGGTGTCAGTTTTTACATTTGTGTCAAAAAAAAAATTTCACCCGCTGGGCACAAAAATCCCTGACCCCGGCATCAGGAATTTCCTTCCCCGGACACTAAAAATATCTTCATTTACAAAAAGTATAAAAAACACCATTTTTAAGCGTGAAATTCAACCCCGAATGTAATTCTGGTGTCCGTTTTTACATTTGGGTCAAAAAAAATTTACCTCCTGGGCACAAAAATCCCTGACCCCAGCATCACGAATTTTCTTCCCTGGACACAAAAAAATCTTGATTTTTAAAATCTATGAAAAACACCATTTGCAAGGATGAAATTCAACCCCGAATCTCATACTGGCCTCGGTTTTTACATTTGTGTAAAAAAAATAATTTACCTCCTGGGCACAAAAATCCCTGACCCCGGCATCACGAATTTTCTTCCCCGGACACCAAAAAATCTTGATTTTTAAAATCTATGAAAAAAACCATTTTTAAGGATGAAATTAAAACTCGAATCTAATTCTGGTGTCTGTTTTTACATTTGGGTCAAAAAAAATTTACCTCCTGGGCACAAAAATCCCTGACCCCGGCATCACGAATTTTCTTCCCTGGACACAAAAAAATCTTGATTTTTAAAATCTATGAAAAACACCATTTTCAAGGATGAAATTCAACCCTGAATCTAATTCTGGCGTCAGTTTTTACATTTGGGTCAAAAAAAATATTTTCACCCGCTGGGCACAAAAATCCCTGAATCCGGCAACAGGAATTTTCTTCCCCGGACACCAAAAATGCTTGATTTTTAAAAACTATAAAAAAAACCATTTTTAAGCGTGAAATTCAACCCCGAATGTAATTCTGGCGTCCGTTTTTACATTTGGGTCAAAAAAAAATTTCACTTCCTGGGCAGAAATATCCCTGACCCCGGCATCAGGAATTTCCTTCCCCGGACACCAAAAATATCTTCATTTACAAAAAGTATAAAAAACACCATTTTTAAGGATGCAATTAAACCTCGAATCTAATTCTGGTGTCTGTTTTTACATTTAGGTCAAAAAAAAATTACCTGCTGGGCACAAAAATCCCTGGCATCACGAATTTTTTTCCCCGGACACAAAAAAATCTTGATTTTTAAAATCTATAAAAAACACCATTTCTAAGGATGAAATTCAACCCCAAATCTCATACTGGCCTCGGTTTCTACATTTGTGTGAAAAAAAAATTTCACCTCCTGGGCACAAAAATCCCTGACCCTAGTATCACGAATTTTCTGCCCCCGGACACAAAAAAATGCTTGATTTTTAAAATCTATAAAAAACACCATTTCTAAGGATGAAATTCAACCCCGAATCTCATACTGGCCTGGGTTTTTACATTTGTGTCAAAAAATCTTTTTCACCTCCTGGGCACAAAAATCTCTGACCCTGGCATCAGGAATTTTCTTGCCCGGACACCAAAAAATTCTTGATTTTTAAAAACTATAAAAAGCACCATTTTTAAGGACGAAATTCAACCCCGAAACTAATTCTAGTGTCCATTTTTACATTTGGGTCAAAAAAAAAATTTCACCCCCTGGGCACAAAAATCCCTGACCCCGGCATCACGAATTTTCTTCCCCGGACACCAAAAAATGCTTGATTTTTAAAAACTATAAAAAACACCATTTGTAAGCGTGAAATTCAACCCCAAATGTAATTCTGGTGTCCGTTTTTACATTTGGGTCAAAAAAAAAAAATTCACCTCCTGGGCACAAAAATCCCTGACCCCGGCATCAGGAATTTCCTTCCCCGGACACTAAAATTATCTTCATTTACAAAAAGTATAAAAAACACCATTTTTAAGGATGCAATTAAACCTCGAATCTAATTCTGGTGTCTGTTTTTACATTTGGGTCAAAAAACAATTTACCTGCTGGGCATAAAAATCCCTGGCATCACGAATTTTCTTCCCCGGACACAAAAAAATCTTGAAATTTAAAATCTATAAAAAACACCATTTCTAAGGATGAAATTCAACCCCGAATCTAATTCTGGAGTCCGTTTTTACATTTGGGTCAAAAAAAAATATTTCACCTCCTGGGCACAAAAATCCCTGACCCCAGCATCACGAATTTTCTTCCCCGCACACCAAAAAATGCTTGATTTTTAAAAACTATAAAAAACACCATTTCTAAGGATGAAATTCAACCCCGAATCTCATACTGGCCTCGGTTTTTACATTTGTGTCAAAAAATCTTTTTCACCTCCTGGGCACAAAAATCCCTGACCCCGGCATCAGGAATTTTCTTGCCCGGACACCAAAAAATGCTTGATTTTTAAAAACTATAAAAAACACCATTTGTAAGCGTGAAATTAAGCCCCGAATGTAATTCTGGTGTCCGTTTTTACATTTGGGTCAAAAAACAATTTACCTGCTGGGCATAAAAATCCCTGGCATCACGAATTTTCTTCCCCGGACACAAAAAAATCTTGATTTTTAAAATCTATAAAAAACACCATTTCTAAGGATGAAATTCAACCCTGAATCTCATACTGGCCTCGGTTTTTACATTTGTGTCAAAAAAAAAATTTCACCCCCTGGGCACAAAAATCCCTGACCCCGGCATCAGGAATTTCCTTCCCCGGACACTAAAAATATCTTCATTTACAAAAAGTATAAAAAACACCATTTTTAAGCGTGAAATTCAACCCCGAATGTAATTCTGGTGTCCGTTTTTACATTTGGGTCAAAAAAAATTTACCTCCTGGGCACAAAAATCCCTGACCCCAGCATCACGAATTTTCTTCCCTGGACACAAAAAAATCTTGATTTTTAAAATCTATGAAAAACACCATTTGCAAGGATGAAATTCAACCCCGAATCTCATACTGGCCTCGGTTTTTACATTTGTGTAAAAAAAATAATTTACCTCCTGGGCACAAAAATCCCTGACCCCGGCATCACGAATTTTCTTCCCCGGACACCAAAAAATCTTGATTTTTAAAATCTATGAAAAAAACCATTTTTAAGGATGAAATTAAAACTCGAATCTAATTCTGGTGTCTGTTTTTACATTTGGGTCAAAAAAAATTTACCTCCTGGGCACAAAAATCCCTGACCCCGGCATCACGAATTTTCTTCCCTGGACACAAAAAAATCTTGATTTTTAAAATCTATGAAAAACACCATTTTCAAGGATGAAATTCAACCCTGAATCTAATTCTGGCGTCAGTTTTTACATTTGGGTCAAAAAAAATATTTTCACCCGCTGGGCACAAAAATCCCTGAATCCGGCAACAGGAATTTTCTTCCCCGGACACCAAAAATGCTTGATTTTTAAAAACTATAAAAAAAACCATTTTTAAGCGTGAAATTCAACCCCGAATGTAATTCTGGCGTCCGTTTTTACATTTGGGTCAAAAAAAAATTTCACTTCCTGGGCAGAAATATCCCTGACCCCGGCATCAGGAATTTCCTTCCCCGGACACCAAAAATATCTTCATTTACAAAAAGTATAAAAAACACCATTTTTAAGGATGCAATTAAACCTCGAATCTAATTCTGGTGTCTGTTTTTACATTTGGGTAAAAAAAAAAAATTACCTGCTGGGCACAAAAATCCCTGGCATCACGAATTTTCTTCCCCGGACACCAAAAAATCTTGATTTTTAAAATCTATAAAAAACACCATTTCTAAGGATGAAATTCAACCCCGAATCTCATACTGGCCTCGGTTTTTACATTTGTGTCAAAAAAAAATTCACCTCCTGGGCACAAAAATCCCTGACCCTAGCATCACGAATTTTCTTCCCCGGACACCAAAAAATGCTTGATTTTTAAAATCTATAAAAAACACCATTTCTAAGGATGAAATTCAACCCCGAATCTCATACTGGCCTGGGTTTTTACATTTGTGTCAAAAAATCTTTTTCACCTCCTGGGCACAAAAATCCCTGACCCCGGCATCAGGAATTTTCTTGCCCGGACACCAAAAAATTCTTCATTTATTAAAACTATAAAAAGCACCATTTTTAAGGACGAAATTCAACCCTGAAACTAATTCTAGTGTCCATTTTTACATTTGGGTCAAAAAAAAAATTTCACCCCCTGGGCACAAAAATCCCTGACCCCGGCATCACGAATTTTCTTCCCCGGACACTAAAAAATTCTTGGTTTTTAAAAACTATGAAAAAAACCATTTTTAAGGATGAAATTCAACCCCGAATCTCATACTGGCCTCGGTTTTTACATTTGTGTCAAAAAAAATTACCTCCTGGGCACAAAAATCCCTGACCCCGGCATCACGAATTTTCTTCCCCGGACACCAAAAAATCTTGATTTTTAAAATCTATGAAAAACACCATTTTCAAGGATGAAATTCAACCCTGAATGTAATTCTGGTGTCCGTTTTTACATTTGGGTCAAAAAAAAATTTCACCTCCAGGGCACAAAAATCCCTGACACCGGCATCAGGAATTTTGTCCCCCGGACATTCCAAAAATGTTCATTTACAAAAACTATAAAAAACACCATTTTTAAGGATGAAATTCAACCCCGAACCTCATTCTGGAATCGGTTTTTACATTTGGGTCAAATAAAATTTTCACCTCCTGGGCACAAAAATCCCTGACCCCGGCATCAGGAATTTCCTTCCCCGGACACCAAAAATATCTTCATTTACAAAAAGTATAAAAAACACCATTTTTTTTTATTAATTTTATTATTTAAAAACATTGGACACAGTACCAGCGAGCTGACAAACCTTATTGTCTACAATGTTTAAATATATATATATACATGTATATATGTACATCAAAAATACACTTAAATACACTTAGATTACAAATCGATAAAATACCACAATATTTAAAACAGTGAGCTAGTCTGTAAAACCTAATAGAGACCTTTCTTTTTATCCATCCAAAGATACAATTTGTTCCAAATTCTATAATAGTCTGATTGATCTTTATTCTTTAATTCCAAAGTTAATTTGTCCATTTCAGCGCAATCCCAAATTTTCCTAATAACCTCTTTTTGTCCTGGGATCTCATTCTTTTTCCATTTTTGCGCAAATGATAATCTAGCTGCTGTGATAATATGGATCGTTAAGTATAGCACATCTTTAGGATATTTCTCTTTCGTGATTCCCAACAAGAAAAGTTCTGGACTAAACTCCAGATCTTGATTCAATATTTCTTTCAGCCAAATCCAAATCATTCTCCAAAATTTTTGTGTTTTACTGCAAGACCACCACGTGTGGAAGTATGTTCCTATCTCTTCAGAACACTTCCAACATTTGGGAGATGCTGTTGTGTACATTTTTGCTAAGCGAGCTGGGGGAAGATGCCATCGGTAAAACATTTTAAATAAATTTTCTTTATACGATGAGGCCAGTGTTATCCTTTTATTTCTATCCCAAATTGTTTGCCAAGTATCTAGGTCGATGTTATGTCCTAAATTGTTAGCCCAGGTCAACATGGGGTCTTTCACTTGCTCTTCAAACAGCTTATATCCCAAAAGTAATTTATAAAAATTCCTTATTTGTTTAGAGTCCGGTCCCAATAATATTTTGTCCAATGCTGTTTCAGAGGTACATATCCCCCATTCATTTTTATCCTTCCTAAATCTCGATTGGATTTGTAAGTAGGCCCACCAATCGAGTTTTATACCTTGTAATTCTAGTTCATTCCTAAGTTTCAATTCCCCCTCCTCATTCAGAATATCCTTGTATGAGATTATGTTACCCAAATCAAACAGATTTGGGTAAACTATCGCTTCAAGGGTGGATAGCCAGACCGGAAAAAACCAAGAATTAAATTGAAATATTTACAGGACACGAAGGAAACTGGGGGTTTTGGATTGCCAGACTGGGAATTATATTACCATGCCGCGGCCCTGAGCTGGATTAGAGAATGGGTAATCTTGAGAAATAGAAGACTATTAACTTTAGAGGGTCACGATTCGCAATATGGCTGGCATGCTTTCCTATGGACGGAGAAACAAGGTCTTTTCTCGCATTTTCAAAGACATTGGATCAGGCAAGCGCTACTTAATACTTGGAAAAAAAATTAGATCTCACAATTACACCAAAAAACACCATTTTTAAGGATGCAATTAAACCTCGAATCTAATTCTGGTGTCTGTTTTTACATTTGGGTCAAAAAACAATTTACCTGCTGGGCATAAAAATCCCTGGCATCACGAATTTTCTTCCCCGAACACAAAAAAATCTTGATTTTTAAAAACTATGAAAAACACCATTTTCAAGGATGAAATTCAACCCTGAATCTAATTCTGGCGTCAGTTTTTACATTTGGGTCAAAAAAAAATTTTTCACCCGCTGGGCACAAAAATCCCTGAACCCGGCAACAGGAATTTTGTTCCCCAGACACCAAAAATGCTTGATTTTTAAAAACTATAAAAAAACCATTTTTAAGTGTGAAATTCAACCCCGAATGTAATTCTGGCATCCGTTTTTACATTTGGGTCAAAAAAAAAATTCACTTCCTGGGCAGAAATATCCCTGACCCCGGCATCAGGAATTTCCTTCCCCGGACACCAAAAATATCTTCATTTACAAAAAGTATAAAAAACACCATTTTTAAGGATGCAATTAAACCTCGAATCTAATTCTGGTGTCTGTTTTTACATTTGGGTAAAAAAAAAATTACCTGCTGGGCACAAAAATCCCTGGCATCACGAATTTTCTTCCCCGGACACCAAAAAATGCTTGATTTTTAAAATCTATAAAAAACACCATTTCTAAGGATGAAATTCAACCCAGAATCTCATACTGGCCTGGGTTTTTACATTTGTGTCAAAAAATCTTTTTCACCTCCTGGGCACAAAAATCCCTGACCCCGGCATCAGGAATTTTCTTGCCCGGACACCAAAAAATGCTTGATTTATTAAAACTATAAAAAGCACCATTTTTAAGGACGAAATTCAACCCTGAAACTAATTCTGGTGTCCGTTTTTACATTTGGGTCAAAAAAAAAAAATTCACCTCCTGGGCACAAAAATCCCTGACTCCGGCATCAGGAATTTTCTTCCCCGGACACAAAAAAATCTTGATTTTTAAAATCTATGAAAAACACCATTTTCAAGGATGAAATTCAACCCTGAATCTAATTCTGGTGTCAGTTTTTACATTTGGGTCAAAAAAAAAATTTCACCCGCTGGGCACAAAAATCCCTGACCCCGGCATCAGGAATTTCCTTCCCCGGACACCAAAAATATCTTCATTTACAAAAAGTATAAAAAACACCATTTTTTTTATTAATTTTATTATTTAAAAACATTGGACACAGTACCAGCGAGCTGACAAACCTTTTTGTCTACAATGTTTAAATATATATATATACATGTATATATGTACATCAAAAATACACTTAAATACACTTAGATTACAAATCGATAAAATACCACAATATTTAAAACAGTGAGCTAGTCTGTAAAACCTAATAGAGACCTTTCTTTTTATCCATCCAAAGATACAATTTGTTCCAAATTCTATAATAGTCTGATTGATCTTTATTCTTTAATTCCAAAGTTAATTTGTCCATTTCAGCGCAATCCCAAATTTTCCTAATAACCTCTTTTTGTCCTGGGATCTCATTCTTTTTCCATTTTTGCGCAAATGATAATCTAGCTGCTGTGATAATATGGATCGTTAAGTATAGCACATCTTTAGGATATTTCTCTTTCGTGATTCCCAACAAGAAAAGTTCTGGACTAAACTCCAGATCTTGATTCAATATTTCTTTCAGCCAAATCCAAATCATTCTCCAAAATTTTTGTGTTTTACTGCAAGACCACCACGTGTGGAAGTATGTTCCTATCTCTTCAGAACACTTCCAACATTTGGGAGATGCTGTTGTGTACATTTTTGCTAAGCGAGCTGGGGGAAGATGCCATCGGTAAAACATTTTAAATAAATTTTCTTTATACGATGAGGCCAGTGTTATCCTTTTATTTCTATCCCAAATTGTTTGCCAAGTATCTAGGTCGATGTTATGTCCTAAATTGTTAGCCCAGGTCAACATGGGGTCTTTCACTTGCTCTTCAAACAGCTTATATCCCAAAAGTAATTTATAAAAATTCCTTATTTGTTTAGAGTCCGGTCCCAATAATATTTTGTCCAATGCTGTTTCAGAGGTACATATCCCCCATTCATTTTTATCCTTCCTAAATCTCGATTGGATTTGTAAGTAGGCCCACCAATCGAGTTTTATACCTTGTAATTCTAGTTCATTCCTAAGTTTCAATTCCCCCTCCTCATTCAGAATATCCTTGTATGAGATTATGTTACCCAAATCAAACAGATTTGGGTAAACTATCGCTTCAAGGGTGGATAGCCAGACCGGAAAAAACCAAGAATTAAATTGAAATATTTACAGGACACGAAGGAAACTGGGGGTTTTGGATTGCCAGACTGGGAATTATATTACCATGCCGCGGCCCTGAGCTGGATTAGAGAATGGGTAATCTTGAGAAATAGAAGACTATTAACTTTAGAGGGTCACGATTCGCAATATGGCTGGCATGCTTTCCTATGGACGGAGAAACAAGGTCTTTTCTCGCATTTTCAAAGACATTGGATCAGGCAAGCGCTACATAATACTTGGAAAAAAAAATTAGATCTCACAATTACACCAAAAAACACCATTTTTAAGGATGCAATTAAACCTCGAATCTAATTCTGGTGTCTGTTTTTACATTTGGGTCAAAAAACAATTTACCTGCTGGGCATAAAAATCCCTGGCATCACGAATTTTCTTCCCCGAACACAAAAAAATCTTGATTTTTAAATTCTATGAAAAACACCATTTTCAAGGATGAAATTCAACCCCAAATCTAATTCTAGAGTCCGTTTTTACATTTGGGTCAGAAAAAAATATTTCACCTCCTGGGCACAAAAATCCCTGACCCCGGCATCACGAATTTTCTTCCCTGGACACAAAAAAATCTTGATTTTTAAAATCTATGAAAAACACCATTTTCAAGGATGAAATTCAACCCTGAATCTAATTCTGGCGTCAGTTTTTACATTTGGGTCAAAAAAAAATTTTTCACCCGCTGGGCACAAAAATCCCTGAACCCGGCAACAGGAATTTTGTTCCCCAGACACCAAAAATGCTTGATTTTTAAAAACTATAAAAAAACCATTTTTAAGTGTGAAATTCAACCCCGAATGTAATTCTGGCGTCCGTTTTTACATTTGGGTCAAAAAAAAAATTCACTTCCTGGGCAGAAATATCCCTGACCCCGGCATCAGGAATTTCCTTCCCCGGACACCAAAAATATCTTCATTTACAAAAAGTATAAAAAACACCATTTTAAGGATGCAATTAAACCTCGAATCTAATTCTGGTGTCTGTTTTTACATTTGGGTAAAAAAAAAAATTACCTGCTGGGCACAAAAATCCCTGGCATCACGAATTTTCTTCCCCGGACACCAAAAAATGCTTGATTTTTAAAATCTATAAAAAACACCATTTCTAAGGATGAAATTCAACCCAGAATCTCATACTGGCCTGGGTTTTTACATTTGTGTCAAAAAATCTTTTTCACCTCCTGGGCACAAAAATCCCTGACCCCGGCATCAGGAATTTTCTTGCCCGGACACCAAAAAATGCTTGATTTATTAAAACTATAAAAAGCACCATTTTTAAGGACGAAATTCAACCCTGAAACTAATTCTGGTGTCCGTTTTTACATTTGGGTCAAAAAAAAAAAAATTCACCTCCTGGGCACAAAAATCCCTGACTCCGGCATCAGGAATTTTCTTCCCCGGACACAAAAAAATCTTGATTTTTAAAATCTATGAAAAACACCATTTTCAAGGATGAAATTCAACCCTGAATCTAATTCTGGTGTCAGTTTTTACATTTGGGTCAAAAAAAAAATTTCACCCGCTGGGCACAAAAATCCCTGACCCCGGCATCAGGAATTTCCTTCCCCGGACACCAAAAATATCTTCATTTACAAAAAGTATAAAAAACACCATTTTTTTTTATTAATTTTATTATTTAAAAACATTGGACACAGTACCAGCGAGCTGACAAACCTTTTTGTCTACAATGTTTAAATATATATATATACATGTATATATGTACATCAAAAATACACTTAAATACACTTAGATTACAAATCGATAAAATACCACAATATTTAAAACAGTGAGCTAGTCTGTAAAACCTAATAGAGACCTTTCTTTTTATCCATCCAAAGATACAATTTGTTCCAAATTCTATAATAGTCTGATTGATCTTTATTCTTTAATTCCAAAGTTAATTTGTCCATTTCAGCGCAATCCCAAATTTTCCTAATAACCTCTTTTTGTCCTGGGATCTCATTCTTTTTCCATTTTTGCGCAAATGATAATCTAGCTGCTGTGATAATATGGATCGTTAAGTATAGCACATCTTTAGGATATTTCTCTTTCGTGATTCCCAACAAGAAAAGTTCTGGACTAAACTCCAGATCTTGATTCAATATTTCTTTCAGCCAAATCCAAATCATTCTCCAAAATTTTTGTGTTTTACTGCAAGACCACCACGTGTGGAAGTATGTTCCTATCTCTTCAGAACACTTCCAACATTTGGGAGATGCTGTTGTGTACATTTTTGCTAAGCGAGCTGGGGGAAGATGCCATCGGTAAAACATTTTAAATAAATTTTCTTTATACGATGAGGCCAGTGTTATCCTTTTATTTCTATCCCAAATTGTTTGCCAAGTATCTAGGTCGATGTTATGTCCTAAATTGTTAGCCCAGGTCAACATGGGGTCTTTCACTTGCTCTTCAAACAGCTTATATCCCAAAAGTAATTTATAAAAATTCCTTATTTGTTTAGAGTCCGGTCCCAATAATATTTTGTCCAATGCTGTTTCAGAGGTACATATCCCCCATTCATTTTTATCCTTCCTAAATCTCGATTGGATTTGTAAGTAGGCCCACCAATCGAGTTTTATACCTTGTAATTCTAGTTCATTCCTAAGTTTCAATTCCCCCTCCTCATTCAGAATATCCTTGTATGAGATTATGTTACCCAAATCAAACAGATTTGGGTAAACTATCGCTTCAAGGGTGGATAGCCAGACCGGAAAAAACCAAGAATTAAATTGAAATATTTACAGGACACGAAGGAAACTGGGGGTTTTGGATTGCCAGACTGGGAATTATATTACCATGCCGCGGCCCTGAGCTGGATTAGAGAATGGGTAATCTTGAGAAATAGAAGACTATTAACTTTAGAGGGTCACGATTCGCAATATGGCTGGCATGCTTTCCTATGGACGGAGAAACAAGGTCTTTTCTCGCATTTTCAAAGACATTGGATCAGGCAAGCGCTACATAATACTTGGAAAAAAAAATTAGATCTCACAATTACACCAAAAAACACCATTTTTAAGGATGCAATTAAACCTCGAATCTAATTCTGGTGTCTGTTTTTACATTTGGGTCAAAAAACAATTTACCTGCTGGGCATAAAAATCCCTGGCATCACGAATTTTCTTCCCCGAACACAAAAAAATCTTGATTTTTAAATTCTATGAAAAACACCATTTTCAAGGATGAAATTCAACCCCAAATCTAATTCTAGAGTCCGTTTTTACATTTGGGTCAGAAAAAAATATTTCACCTCCTGGGCACAAAAATCCCTGACCCCGGCATCACGAATTTTCTTCCCTGGACACAAAAAAATCTTGATTTTTAAAATCTATGAAAAACACCATTTTCAAGGATGAAATTCAACCCTGAATCTAATTCTGGCGTCAGTTTTTACATTTGGGTCAAAAAAAAATTTTTCACCCGCTGGGCACAAAAATCCCTGAACCCGGCAACAGGAATTTTGTTCCCCAGACACCAAAAATGCTTGATTTTTAAAAACTATAAAAAAACCATTTTTAAGTGTGAAATTCAACCCCGAATGTAATTCTGGCGTCCGTTTTTACATTTGGGTCAAAAAAAAAATTCACTTCCTGGGCAGAAATATCCCTGACCCCGGCATCAGGAATTTCCTTCCCCGGACACCAAAAATATCTTCATTTACAAAAAGTATAAAAAACACCATTTTAAGGATGCAATTAAACCTCGAATCTAATTCTGGTGTCTGTTTTTACATTTGGGTAAAAAAAAAAATTACCTGCTGGGCACAAAAATCCCTGGCATCACGAATTTTCTTCCCCGGACACCAAAAAATGCTTGATTTTTAAAATCTATAAAAAACACCATTTCTAAGGATGAAATTCAACCCACAATCTCATACTGGCCTGGGTTTTTACATTTGTGTCAAAAAATCTTTTTCACCTCCTGGGCACAAAAATCCCTGACCCCGGCATCAGGAATTTTCTTGCCCGGACACCAAAAAATGCTTGATTTATTAAAACTATAAAAAGCACCATTTTTAAGGACGAAATTCAACCCTGAAACTAATTCTGGTGTCCGTTTTTACATTTGGGTCAAAAAAAAAAAATTCACCTCCTGGGCACAAAAATCCCTGACTCCGGCATCAGGAATTTTCTTCCCCGGACACAAAAAAATCTTGATTTTTAAAATCTATGAAAAACACCATTTTCAAGGATGAAATTCAACCCTGAATCTAATTCTGGTGTCAGTTTTTACATTTGGGTCAAAAAAAAAATTTCACCCGCTGGGCACAAAAATCCCTGACCCCGGCATCAGGAATTTTCTTGCCCGGACACCAAAAAATTCTTGATTTTTAAAAACTATAAAAAGCACCATTTTTAAGGACGAAATTCAACCCCGAAACTAATTCTACTGTCCATTTTTACATTTGGGTCAAAAAAAAAAATTTCACCCCCTGGGCACAAAAATCCCTGACCCCGGCATCACGAATTTTCTTCCCCGGACACTAAAAAATTCTTGGTTTTTAAAAACTATGAAAAAAACAATTTTTAAGGATGAAATTCAACCCCGAATCTCATACTGGCCTCGGTTTTTACATTTGTGTCAAAAAAAATTTACCTCCTGGGCACAAAAATCCCTGACCCCGGCATCACGAATTTTCTTCCCCGGTCACCAAAAAATGCTTGATTTTTAAAAACTATAAAAAACACCATTTGTAAGCGTGAAATTCAACCCCGAATGTAATTCTGGTGTCTGTTTTTACATTTGGGTCAAAAAAAAAAAATTCACCTCCTGGGCACAAAAATCCCTGACCCCGGCATCAGGAATTTCCTTCCCCAGACACTAAAAATATCTTCATTTACAAAAAGTATAAAAAACACCATTTTTAAGGATGCAATTAAACCTCGAATCTAATTCTGGTGTCTGTTTTTACATTTGGGTCAAAAAACAATTTACCTGCTGGGCATAAAAATCCCTGGCATCACGAATTTTCTTCCCCGGACACAAAAAAATCTTGATTTTTAAAATCTATGAAAAACACCATTTGCAAGGATGAAATTCAACCCCGAATCTCATACTGGCCTCGGTTTTTACATTTGTGTAAAAAAAAAAATTTACCTCCTGGGCAAAAAAATCCCTGACCCCGGCATCACGAATTTTCTTCCCCGGACACCAAAAAATCTTGATTTTTAAAATCTATGAAAAAAAACATTTTTAAGGATGAAATTAAAACTCGAATCTAATTCTGGTGTCTGTTTTTACATTTGGGTAAAAAAAAAAATTACCTGCTGGGCACAAAAATCCCTGGCATCACGAATTTTCTTCCCCGGACACCAAAAAATGCTTGATTTTTAAAATCTATAAAAAACACCATTTCTAAGGATGAAATTCAACCCAGAATCTCATACTGGCCTCGGTTTTTACATTTGTGTCAAAAAATCTTTTTCACCTCCTGGGCACAAAAATCCCTGACCCCGGCATCAGGAATTTTCTTGCCCGGACACCAAAAAATGCTTGATTTATTAAAACTATAAAAAGCACCATTTTTAAGGACGAAATTCAACCCTGAAACTAATTCTGGTGTCCGTTTTTACATTTGGGTCAAAAAAAAAAAAATTCACCTCCTGGGCACAAAAATCCCTGACTCCGGCATCAGGAATTTTCTTCCCCGGACACAAAAAAATCTTGATTTTTAAAATCTATGAAAAACACCATTTTCAAGGATGAAATTCAACCCTGAATCTAATTCTGGTGTCAGTTTTTACATTTGGGTCAAAAAAAAAATTTCACCCGCTGGGCACAAAAATCCCTGACCCCGGCATCAGGAATTTTCTTGCCCGGACACCAAAAAATTCTTGATTTTTAAAAACTATAAAAAGCACCATTTTTAAGGACGAAATTCAACCCCGAAACTAATTCTACTGTCCATTTTTACATTTGGGTCAAAAAAAAAAATTTCACCCCCTGGGCACAAAAATCCCTGACCCCGGCATCACGAATTTTCTTCCCCGGACACTAAAAAATTCTTGGTTTTTAAAAACTATGAAAAAAACAATTTTTAAGGATGAAATTCAACCCCGAATCTCATACTGGCCTCGGTTTTTACATTTGTGTCAAAAAAAATTTACCTCCTGGGCACAAAAATCCCTGACCCCGGCATCACGAATTTTCTTCCCCGGTCACCAAAAAATGCTTGATTTTTAAAAACTATAAAAAACACCATTTGTAAGCGTGAAATTCAACCCCGAATGTAATTCTGGTGTCTGTTTTTACATTTGGGTCAAAAAAAAAAAATTCACCTCCTGGGCACAAAAATCCCTGACCCCGGCATCAGGAATTTCCTTCCCCAGACACTAAAAATATCTTCATTTACAAAAAGTATAAAAAACACCATTTTTAAGGATGCAATTAAACCTCGAATCTAATTCTGGTGTCTGTTTTTACATTTGGGTCAAAAAACAATTTACCTGCTGGGCATAAAAATCCCTGGCATCACGAATTTTCTTCCCCGGACACAAAAAAATCTTGATTTTTAAAATCTATGAAAAACACCATTTGCAAGGATGAAATTCAACCCCGAATCTCATACTGGCCTCGGTTTTTACATTTGTGTAAAAAAAAAAATTTACCTCCTGGGCAAAAAAATCCCTGACCCCGGCATCACGAATTTTCTTCCCCGGACACCAAAAAATCTTGATTTTTAAAATCTATGAAAAAAAACATTTTTAAGGATGAAATTAAAACTCGAATCTAATTCTGGTGTCTGTTTTTACATTTGGGTCAAAAAAAATTTACCTCCTGGGCACAAAAACCCCTGACCCCGGCATCACGAATTTTCTTCCCTGGACACAAAAAAATCTTGATTTTTAAAATCTATAAAAAACACCATTTCTAAGGATGAAATTCAACCCCGAATCTCATACTGGCCTCGGTTTTTACATTTGTGTCAAAAAACCTTTTTCACCTCCTGGGCACAAAAATCCCTGACCCCGGCATCAGGAATTTTCTTGCCCGGACACCAAAATATTCTTGATTATTAAAAACTATAAAAAGCACCATTTGTGAGCGTGAAATTCAACCCCGAAACTAATTCTAGTGTCCATTTTTACATTTGTGTCAAAAAACCTTTTTCACCTCCTGGGCACAAAAATCCCTGACCCCGGCATCAGAAATTTACTTGCCCGGACACCAAAAAATGCTTGATTTTTAAAAACTATAAAAAACACCATTTGTGAGCGTGAAATTCAACCCCGAATGTAATTCTGGCATCCGTTTTTACATTTGGGTCAACAAAAAAAAATTCACCTCCTGGGCACAAAAATCCCTGACCCCGGTATCAGGAATTTTCTTCCCCGGACACTAAAAAATTCTTGGTTTTTAAAAAGTATGAAAAAAACAATTTTTAAGGATGAAATTCAACCCCGAATCTCATACTGGCCTCGGTTTTTACATTTGTGTCAAAAAAAATTTACCTCCTGGGCACAAAAATCCCTGACCCCGGCATGACGAATTTTCTTCCCCGGACACCAAAAAATCTTGATTTTTAAAATCTATGAAAAAAACCATTTTTAAGGATGAAATTAAAACTCGAATCTAATTCTGGTGTCTGTTTTTACATTTGGGTCAAAAAAAAATTACCTCCTGGGCACAAAAATCCCTGACCCCGGCATCACGAATTTTCTTCCCTGGACACAAAAAAATCTTGATTTTTAAAATCTATGAAACACACCATTTTCAAGGATGAAATTCAACCCTGAATCTAATTCTGGCGTCAGTTTTTACATTTGGGTCAAAAAAAAAATTTTCACCCGCTGGGCACAAAAATCCCTGAACCCGGCAACAGGAATTTTGTTCCCCAGACACCAAAAATGCTTGATTTTTAAAAACTATAAAAAAACCATTTTTAAGTGTGAAATTCAACCCCGAATGTAATTCTGGTGTCCGTTTTTACATTTGGGTCAAAAAAAAAATTCACTTCCTGGGCAGAAATATCCCTGACCCCGGCATCAGGAATTTCCTTCCCCGGACACCAAAAATATCTTCATTTACAAAAAGTATAAAAAACACCATTTTTAAGGATGCAATTAAACCTCGAATCTAATTCTGGTGTCTGTTTTTACATTTGGGTAAAAAAAAAAATTACCTGCTGGGCACAAAAATCCCTGGCATCACGAATTTTCTTCCCCGGACACCAAAAAATCTTGATTTTTAAAATCTATAAAAAACACCATTTCTAAGGATGAAATTCAACCCCGAATCTCATACTGGCCTCGGTTTTTACATTTGTGTCAAAAAAAAATTTCACCTCCTGGGCACAAAAATCCCTGACCCTAGCATCACGAATTTTCTTCCCCGGACACCAAAAAATGCTTGATTTTTAAAATCTATAAAAAACACCATTTCTAAGGATGAAATTCAACCCAGAATCTCATACTGGCCTGGGTTTTTACATTTGTGTCAAAAAATCTTTTTCACCTCCCGGGCACAAAAATCCCTGACCCCGGCATCAGGAATTTTCTTGCCCGGACACCAAAAAATTCTTGATTTTTAAAAACTATAAAAAGCACCATTTTTAAGGACGAAATTCAACCCCGAAACTAATTCTAGTGTCCATTTTTACATTTGGGTCAAAAAAAAAATTTCACCCCCTGGGCACAAAAATCCCTGACCCGGCATCAGAAATTTACTTGCCCGGACACCAAAAAATGCTTGATTTTTAAAAACTATAAAAAACACCATTTGTGAGTGTGAAATTCAACCCCGAATGTAATTCTGGCATCCGTTTTTACATTTGGGTCAACAAAAAAAAATTCACCTCCTGGGCACAAAAATCCCTGACCCCGGTATCAGGAATTTTCTTCCCCGGACACTAAAAAATTCTTGGTTTTTAAAAAGTATGAAAAAAACAATTTTTAAGGATGAAATTCAACCCCGAATCTCATACTGGCCTCGGTTTTTACATTTGTGTCAAAAAAAATTTACCTCCTGGGCACAAAAATCCCTGACCCCGGCATCACGAATTTTCTTCCCCGGACACCAAAAAATCTTGATTTTTCAAATCTATGAAAAAAACCATTTTTAAGGATGAAATTAAAACTCGAATCTAATTCTGGTGTCTGTTTTTACATTTGGGTCAAAAAAAAATTACCTCCTGGGCACAAAAATCCCTGACCCCGGCATCACGAATTTTCTTCCCTGGACACAAAAAAATCTTGATTTTTAAAATCTATGAAAAACACCATTTTCAAGGATGAAATTCAACCCTGAATCTAATTCTGGCGTCAGTTTTTACATTTGGGTCAAAAAAAAAATTTTCACCCGCTGGGCACAAAAATCCCTGAACCCGGCAACAGGAATTTTGTTCCCCAGACACCAAAAATGCTTGATTTTTAAAAACTATAAAAAAACCATTTTTAAGTGTGAAATTCAACCCCGAATGTAATTCTGGCGTCCGTTTTTACATTTGGGTCAAAAAAAAAATTCACTTCCTGGGCAGAAATATCCCTGACCCCGGCATCAGGAATTTCCTTCCCCGGACACCAAAAATATCTTCATTTACAAAAAGTATAAAAAACACCATTTTTAAGGATGCAATTAAACCTCGAATCTAATTCTGGTGTCTGTTTTTACATTTGGGTAAAAAAAAATATTACCTGCTGGGCACAAAAATCCCTGGCATCACGAATTTTCTTCCCCGGACACCAAAAAATGCTTGATTTTTAAAATCTATAAAAACACCATTTCTAAGGATGAAATTCAACCCAGAATCTCATACTGGCCTGGGTTTTTACATTTGTGTCAAAAAATCTTTTTCACCTCCTGGGCACAAAAATCCCTGACCCCGGCATCAGGAATTTTCTTGCCCGGACACCAAAAAATTCTTGATTTTTAAAAACTATAAAAAGCACCATTTTTAAGGACGAAATTCAACCCCGAAACTAATTCTAGTGTCCATTTTTACATTTGGGTCAAAAAAAAAATTTCACCCCCTGGGCACAAAAATCCCTGACCCCGGCATCAGAAATTTACTTGCCCGGACACCAAAAAATGCTTGATTTTTAAAAACTATAAAAAACACCATTTGTGAGCGTGAAATTCAACCCCGAATGTAATTCTGGCATCCGTTTTTACATTTGGGTCAACAAAAAAAAATTCACCTCCTGGGCACAAAAATCCCTGACCCCGGTATCAGGAATTTTCTTCCCCGGACACTAAAAAATTCTTGGTTTTTAAAAAGTATGAAAAAAACAATTTTTAAGGATGAAATTCAACCCCGAATCTCATACTGGCCTCGGTTTTTACATTTGTGTCAAAAAAAATTTACCTCCTGGGCACAAAAATCCCTGACCCCGGCATCACGAATTTTCTTCCCCGGACACCAAAAAATCTTGATTTTTAAAATCTATGAAAAAAACCATTTTTAAGGATGAAATTAAAACTCGAATCTAATTCTGGTGTCTGTTTTTACATTTGGGTTAAAAAAAAAATTACCTCCTGGGCACAAAAATCCCTGACCCCGGCATCACGAATTTTCTTCCCTGGACACAAAAAAATCTTGATTTTTAAAATCTATGAAACACACCATTTTCAAGGATGAAATTCAACCCTGAATCTAATTCTGGCGTCAGTTTTTACATTTGGGTCAAAAAAAAAATTTTCACCCGCTGGGCACAAAAATCCCTGAACCCGGCAACAGGAATTTTGTTCCCCAGACACCAAAAATGCTTGATTTTTAAAAACTATAAAAAAACCATTTTTAAGTGTGAAATTCAACCCCGAATGTAATTCTGGCGTCCGTTTTTACATTTGGGTCAAAAAAAAAATTCACTTCCTGGGCAGAAATATCCCTGACCCCGGCATCAGGAATTTCCTTCCCCGGACACCAAAAATATCTTCATTTACAAAAAGTATAAAAAACACCATTTTTAAGGATGCAATTAAACCTCGAATCTAATTCTGGTGTCTGTTTTTACATTTGGGTAAAAAAAAATATTACCTGCTGGGCACAAAAATCCCTGGCATCACGAATTTTCTTCCCCGGACACCAAAAAATGCTTGATTTTTAAAATCTATAAAAACACCATTTCTAAGGATGAAATTCAACCCAGAATCTCATACTGGCCTGGGTTTTTACATTTGTGTCAAAAAATCTTTTTCACCACCTGGGCACAAAAATCCCTGACCCCGGCATCAGGAATTTTCTTGCCCGGACACCAAAAAATTCTTGATTTATTAAAACTATAAAAAGCACCATTTTTAAGGACGAAATTCAACCCTGAAACTAATTCTGGTGTCCGTTTTTACATTTGGGTCAAAAAAAAAAAAATTCACCTCCTGGGCACAAAAATCCCTGACTCCGGCATCAGGAATTTTCTTCCCCGGACACAAAAAAATCTTGATTTTTAAAAACTATAAAAAGCACCATTTTTAAGGACGAAATTCAACCCCGAAACTAATTCTAGTGTCCATTTTTACATTTGGGTCAAAAAAAAAAATTTCACCCCCTGGGCACAAAAATCCCTGACCCCGGCATCACGAATTTTCTTCCCCGGACACTAAAAAATTCTTGGTTTTTAAAAACTATGAAAAAAACAATTTTTAAGGATGAAATTCAACCCCGAATCTCATACTGGCCTCGGTTTTTACATTTGTGTCAAAAAAAATTTACCTCCTGGGCACAAAAATCCCTGACCCCGGCATCACGAATTTTCTTCCCCGGTCACCAAAAAATGCTTGATTTTTAAAAACTATAAAAAACACCATTTGTAAGCGTGAAATTCAACCCCGAATGTAATTCTGGTGTCTGTTTTTACATTTGGGTCAAAAAAAAAAAATTCACCTCCTGGGCACAAAAATCCCTGACCCCGGCATCAGGAATTTCCTTCCCCAGACACTAAAAATATCTTCATTTACAAAAAGTATAAAAAACACCATTTTTAAGGATGCAATTAAACCTCGAATCTAATTCTGGTGTCTGTTTTTACATTTGGGTCAAAAAACAATTTACCTGCTGGGCATAAAAATCCCTGGCATCACGAATTTTCTTCCCCGGACACAAAAAAATCTTGATTTTTAAAATCTATGAAAAACACCATTTGCAAGGATGAAATTCAACCCCGAATCTCATACTGGCCTCGGTTTTTACATTTGTGTAAAAAAAAAAATTTACCTCCTGGGCAAAAAAATCCCTGACCCCGGCATCACGAATTTTCTTCCCCGGACACCAAAAAATCTTGATTTTTAAAATCTATGAAAAAAAACATTTTTAAGGATGAAATTAAAACTCGAATCTAATTCTGGTGTCTGTTTTTACATTTGGGTCAAAAAAAATTTACCTCCTGGGCACAAAAACCCCTGACCCCGGCATCACGAATTTTCTTCCCTGGACACAAAAAAATCTTGATTTTTAAAATCTATAAAAAACACCATTTCTAAGGATGAAATTCAACCCCGAATCTCATACTGGCCTCGGTTTTTACATTTGTGTCAAAAAACCTTTTTCACCTCCTGGGCACAAAAATCCCTGACCCCGGCATCAGGAATTTTCTTGCCCGGACACCAAAATATTCTTGATTTTTAAAAACTATAAAAAGCACCATTTGTGAGCGTGAAATTCAACCCCGAAACTAATTCTAGTGTCCATTTTTACATTTGTGTCAAAAAACCTTTTTCACCTCCTGGGCACAAAAATCCCTGACCCCGGCATCAGAAATTTACTTGCCCGGACACCAAAAAATGCTTGATTTTTAAAAACTATAAAAAACACCATTTGTGAGCGTGAAATTCAACCCCGAATGTAATTCTGGCATCCGTTTTTACATTTGGGTCAACAAAAAAAAATTCACCTCCTGGGCACAAAAATCCCTGACCCCGGTATCAGGAATTTTCTTCCCCGGACACTAAAAAATTCTTGGTTTTTAAAAAGTATGAAAAAAACAATTTTTAAGGATGAAATTCAACCCCGAATCTCATACTGGCCTCGGTTTTTACATTTGTGTCAAAAAAAATTTACCTCCTGGGCACAAAAATCCCTGACCCCGGCATGACGAATTTTCTTCCCCGGACACCAAAAAATCTTGATTTTTAAAATCTATGAAAAAAACCATTTTTAAGGATGAAATTAAAACTCGAATCTAATTCTGGTGTCTGTTTTTACATTTGGGTCAAAAAAAAATTACCTCCTGGGCACAAAAATCCCTGACCCCGGCATCACGAATTTTCTTCCCTGGACACAAAAAAATCTTGATTTTTAAAATCTATGAAACACACCATTTTCAAGGATGAAATTCAACCCTGAATCTAATTCTGGCGTCAGTTTTTACATTTGGGTAAAAAAAAAAATTTTCACCCGCTGGGCACAAAAATCCCTGAACCCGGCAACAGGAATTTTGTTCCCCAGACACCAAAAATGCTTGATTTTTAAAAACTATAAAAAAACCATTTTTAAGTGTGAAATTCAACCCCGAATGTAATTCTGGTGTCCGTTTTTACATTTGGGTCAAAAAAAAAATTCACTTCCTGGGCAGAAATATCCCTGACCCCGGCATCAGGAATTTCCTTCCCCGGACACCAAAAATATCTTCATTTACAAAAAGTATAAAAAACACCATTTTTAAGGATGCAATTAAACCTCGAATCTAATTCTGGTGTCTGTTTTTACATTTGGGTAAAAAAAAAAATTACCTGCTGGGCACAAAAATCCCTGGCATCACGAATTTTCTTCCCCGGACACCAAAAAATCTTGATTTTTAAAATCTATAAAAAACACCATTTCTAAGGATGAAATTCAACCCTGAATCTCATACTGGCCTCGGTTTTTACATTTGTGTCAAAAAAAAATTTCACCTCCTGGGCACAAAAATCCCTGACCCTAGCATCACGAATTTTCTTCCCCGGACACCAAAAAATGCTTGATTTTTAAAATCTATAAAAAACACCATTTCTAAGGATGAAATTCAACCCAGAATCTCATACTGGCCTGGGTTTTTACATTTGTGTCAAAAAATCTTTTTCACCTCCCGGGCACAAAAATCCCTGACCCCGGCATCAGGAATTTTCTTGCCCGGACACCAAAAAATTCTTGATTTTTAAAAACTATAAAAAGCACCATTTTTAAGGACGAAATTCAACCCCGAAACTAATTCTAGTGTCCATTTTTACATTTGGGTCAAAAAAAAAATTTCACCCCCTGGGCACAAAAATCCCTGACCCGGCATCAGAAATTTACTTGCCCGGACACCAAAAAATGCTTGATTTTTAAAAACTATAAAAAACACCATTTGTGAGCGTGAAATTCAACCCCGAATGTAATTCTGGCATCCGTTTTTACATTTGGGTCAACAAAAAAAAATTCACCTCCTGGGCACAAAAATCCCTGACCCCGGTATCAGGAATTTTCTTCCCCGGACACTAAAAAATTCTTGGTTTTTAAAAAGTATGAAAAAAACAATTTTTAAGGATGAAATTCAACCCCGAATCTCATACTGGCCTCGGTTTTTACATTTGTGTCAAAAAAAATTTACCTCCTGGGCACAAAAATCCCTGACCCCGGCATCACGAATTTTCTTCCCCGGACACCAAAAAATCTTGATTTTTCAAATCTATGAAAAAAACCATTTTTAAGGATGAAATTAAAACTCGAATCTAATTCTGGTGTCTGTTTTTACATTTGGGTCAAAAAAAAATTACCTCCTGGGCACAAAAATCCCTGACCCCGGCATCACGAATTTTCTTCCCTGGACACAAAAAAATCTTGATTTTTAAAATCTATGAAAAACACCATTTTCAAGGATGAAATTCAACCCTGAATCTAATTCTGGCGTCAGTTTTTACATTTGGGTCAAAAAAAAAATTTTCACCCGCTGGGCACAAAAATCCCTGAACCCGGCAACAGGAATTTTGTTCCCCAGACACCAAAAATGCTTGATTTTTAAAAACTATAAAAAAACCATTTTTAAGTGTGAAATTCAACCCCGAATGTAATTCTGGCGTCCGTTTTTACATTTGGGTCAAAAAAAAAATTCACTTCCTGGGCAGAAATATCCCTGACCCCGGCATCAGGAATTTCCTTCCCCGGACACCAAAAATATCTTCATTTACAAAAAGTATAAAAAACACCATTTTTAAGGATGCAATTAAACCTCGAATCTAATTCTGGTGTCTGTTTTTACATTTGGGTAAAAAAAAATATTACCTGCTGGGCACAAAAATCCCTGGCATCACGAATTTTCTTCCCCGGACACCAAAAAATGCTTGATTTTTAAAATCTATAAAAACACCATTTCTAAGGATGAAATTCAACCCAGAATCTCATACTGGCCTGGGTTTTTACATTTGTGTCAAAAAATCTTTTTCACCTCCTGGGCACAAAAATCCCTGACCCCGGCATCAGGAATTTTCTTGCCCGGACACCAAAAAATTCTTGATTTTTAAAAACTATAAAAAGCACCATTTTTAAGGACGAAATTCAACCCCGAAACTAATTCTAGTGTCCATTTTTACATTTGGGTCAAAAAAAAAATTTCACCCCCTGGGCACAAAAATCCCTGACCCCGGCATCAGAAATTTACTTGCCCGGACACCAAAAAATGCTTGATTTTTAAAAACTATAAAAAACACCATTTGTGAGCGTGAAATTCAACCCCGAATGTAATTCTGGCATCCGTTTTTACATTTGGGTCAACAAAAAAAAATTCACCTCCTGGGCACAAAAATCCCTGACCCCGGTATCAGGAATTTTCTTCCCCGGACACTAAAAAATTCTTGGTTTTTAAAAAGTATGAAAAAAACAATTTTTAAGGATGAAATTCAACCCCGAATCTCATACTGGCCTCGGTTTTTACATTTGTGTCAAAAAAAATTTACCTCCTGGGCACAAAAATCCCTGACCCCGGCATCACGAATTTTCTTCCCCGGACACCAAAAAATCTTGATTTTTAAAATCTATGAAAAAAACCATTTTTAAGGATGAAATTAAAACTCGAATCTAATTCTGGTGTCTGTTTTTACATTTGGGTTAAAAAAAAAATTACCTCCTGGGCACAAAAATCCCTGACCCCGGCATCACGAATTTTCTTCCCTGGACACAAAAAAATCTTGATTTTTAAAATCTATGAAACACACCATTTTCAAGGATGAAATTCAACCCTGAATCTAATTCTGGCGTCAGTTTTTACATTTGGGTAAAAAAAAAAATTTTCACCCGCTGGGCACAAAAATCCCTGAACCCGGCAACAGGAATTTTGTTCCCCAGACACCAAAAATGCTTGATTTTTAAAAACTATAAAAAAACCATTTTTAAGTGTGAAATTCAACCCCGAATGTAATTCTGGCGTCCATTTTTACATTTGGGTCAAAAAAAAAATTCACTTCCTGGGCAGAAATATCCCTGACCCCGGCATCAGGAATTTCCTTCCCCGGACACCAAAAATATCTTCATTTACAAAAAGTATAAAAAACACCATTTTTAAGGATGCAATTAAACCTCGAATCTAATTCTGGTGTCTGTTTTTACATTTGGGTAAAAAAAAATATTACCTGCTGGGCACAAAAATCCCTGGCATCACGAATTTTCTTCCCCGGACACCAAAAAATGCTTGATTTTTAAAATCTATAAAAACACCATTTCTAAGGATGAAATTCAACCCAGAATCTCATACTGGCCTGGGTTTTTACATTTGTGTCAAAAAATCTTTTTCACCTCCTGGGCACAAAAATCCCTGACCCCGGCATCAGGAATTTTCTTGCCCGGACACCAAAAAATTCTTGATTTTTAAAAACTATAAAAAGCACCATTTTTAAGGACGAAATTCAACCCCGAAACTAATTCTAGTGTCCATTTTTACATTTGGGTCAAAAAAAAAATTTCACCCCCTGGGCACAAAAATCCCTGACCCCGGCATCAGAAATTTACTTGCCCGGACACCAAAAAATGCTTGATTTTTAAAAACTATAAAAAACACCATTTGTGAGCGTGAAATTCAACCCCGAATGTAATTCTGGCATCCGTTTTTACATTTGGGTCAACAAAAAAAAATTCACCTCCTGGGCACAAAAATCCCTGACCCCGGTATCATGAATTTTCTTCCCCGGACACTAAAAAATTCTTGGTTTTTAAAAAGTATGAAAAAAACAATTTTTAAGGATGAAATTCAACCCCGAATCTCATACTGGCCTCGGTTTTTACATTTGTGTCAAAAAAAATTTACCTCCTGGGCACAAAAATCCCTGACCCCGGCATCACGAATTTTCTTCCCCGGACACCAAAAAATCTTGATTTTTAAAATCTATGAAAAAAACCATTTTTAAGGATGAAATTAAAACTCGAATCTAATTCTGGTGTCTGTTTTTACATTTGGGTCAAAAAAAAATTACCTCCTGGGCACAAAAATCCCTGACCCCGGCATCACGAATTTTCTTCCCTGGACACAAAAAAAACTTGATTTTTAAAATCTATGAAACACACCATTTTCAAGGATGAAATTCAACCCTGAATCTAATTCTGGCGTCAGTTTTTACATTTGGGTCAAAAAAAAAATTTTCACCCGCTGGGCACAAAAATCCCTGAACCCGGCAACAGGAATTTTGTTCCCCAGACACCAAAAATGCTTGATTTTTAAAAACTATAAAAAAACCATTTTTAAGTGTGAAATTCAACCCCGAATGTAATTCTGGCGTCCGTTTTTACATTTGGGTCAAAAAAAAAAATTCACTTCCTGGGCAGAAATATCCCTGACCCCGGCATCAGGAATTTCCTTCCCCGGACACCAAAAATATCTTCATTTACAAAAAGTATAAAAAACACCATTTTTAAGGATGCAATTAAACCTCGAATCTAATTCTGGTGTCTGTTTTTACATTTGGGTAAAAAAAAATATTACCTGCTGGGCACAAAAATCCCTGGCATCACGAATTTTCTTCCCCGGACACTAAAAAATTCTTGGTTTTTAAAAACTATAAAAAGCACCATTTTTAAGGACGAAATTCAACCCAGAATCTCATACTGGCCTGGGTTTTTACATTTGTGTCAAAAAATCTTTTTCACCTCCTGGGCACAAAAATCCCTGACCCCGGCATCAGGAATTTTCTTGCCCGGACACCAAAAAATTCTTGATTTATTAAAACTATAAAAAGCACCATTTTTAAGGACGAAATTCAACCCTGAAACTAATTCTGGTGTCCGTTTTTACATTTGGGTCAAAAAAAAAAAATCACCTCCTGGGCACAAAAATCCCTGACTCCGGCATCAGGAATTTTCTTCCCCGGACACAAAAAAATCTTGATTTTTAAAATCTATGAAAAACACCATTTTCAAGGATGAAATTCAACCCCGAAACTAATTCTAGTGTCCATTTTTTCATTTGGGTCAAAAAAAAAAATTTCTGCCCCTGGGCACAAAAATCCCTGACCCCGGCATCACGAATTTTCTTCCCCGGACACTAAAAAATTCTTGGTTTTTAAAAACTATGAAAAGAACAATTTTTAAGGATGAAATTCAACCCCGAATCTCATACTGGCCTCGGTTTTTACATTTGTGTCAAAAAAAATTTACCTCCTGGGCACAAAAATCCCTGACCCCGGCATCACGAATTTTCTTCCCCAGACACTAAAAATATCTTCATTTACAAAAAGTATAAAAAACACCATTTTTAAGGATGCAATTAAACCTCGAATCTAATTCTGGTGTCTGTTTTTACATTTGGGTCAAAAAACAATTTACCTGCTGGGCATAAAAATCCCTGGCATCACGAATTTTCTTCCCCGGACACAAAAAAATCTTGATTTTTAAAATCTATGAAAAACACCATTTGCAAGGATGAAATTCAACCCCGAATCTCATACTGGCCTCGGTTTTTACATTTGTGTAAAAAAAAAAATTACCTCCTGGGCAAAAAAATCCCTGACCCCGGCATCAGAAATTTACTTGCCCGGACACCAAAAAATGCTTGATTTTTAAAAACTATAAAAAACACCATTTGTGAGCGTGAAATTCAACCCCGAATGTAATTCTGGCATCCGTTTTTATATTTGGGTCAACAACAAAAAATTCACCTCCTGGGCACAAAAATCCCTGACCCCGGTATCAGGAATTTTCTTCCCAGGACACTAAAAAATTCTTGGTTTTTAAAAACTATGAAAAAAAACATTTTTAAGGATGAAATTCAACCCCGAATCTCATACTGGCCTCGGTTTTTACATTTGGGTCAAAAAAAAAATTTCACCCCCTGGGCACAAAAATCCCTGACCCCAGCATCAGAAATTTACTTGCCCGGACACCAAAAAATGCTTGATTTTTAAAAACTATAAAAAACACCATTTGTAAGCGTGAAATTCAATCCCGAATGTAATTCTGGCATCCGTTTTTACATTTGGGTCAAAAAAAAATAATTCACCTCCTGGGCACAAAAATCCCTGGCCCCGGCAACAGGAAGTTTCTTCCCCGGACACAAAAAAAATCTTGATTTTTAAAATCTATGAAAAACACCATTTATAAGGATGAAATTCAACCCCGAATCTAATTCTAGTGTCCATTTTTACATTTGGGTCAAAAAAAATTTTCACCCCCTGGGCACAAAAATCCCTGAACCCGGCAACAGGAAGTTTCTTCCCCGGACACAAAAAAAATCTTGATTTTTAAAATCTATGAAAAACACCATTTATAAGGATGAAATTCAACCCCGAATCTAATTCTGGTGTCCGTTTTTACATTTGGGTCAAAAAAAAAAATCACCTCCTGGGCACAAAAATCCCTGAACCCGGCAACAGGAATTTTCTTCCCCAGACACCAGAAAATGCTTGATTTTTAATAAGTATAAAAAACATCATTTTTAAGGATGAAATTCAACCCCGAATCTAATTCTGGCGTCCGTTTTTACATTTGGGTCAAAAAAAAAAATCACCTCCTGGGCACAAAAATCCCTGAACCCGGCAACAGGAATTTTCTTCCCCAGACACCAAAAAATGATTGATTTTTAAAAAGTATAAAAAACATCATTTTTAAGGATGAAATTCAACCCCGAATCTAATTCTGGCATCCGTTTTTACATTTGGGTAAAAAAAAAATTCACCTCCTGGGCACAAAAATCCCTGACATCAGGAATTTCCTTCCCCGGACACCAAAAATATCTTCATTTACAAAAACTATTAAAAACACCATTTTTAAGGATGAAATTAAAACTCGAATGTAATTCTTGTGTCTGTTTTTACATTTGGGTCAAAAAATTTTTTACCTGCTGGGCATAAAAATCCCTGGCATCACAAATTTTCTTCCCTGGACACAAAAAAATCTTGATTTTTAAAATCTATAAAAAACACCGTTTCTAAGGATGAAATTCAACCCCGAATCTCATACTGGCCTCAGTTTTTACATTTGTGTCAAAAAAAAAATTTCACCTCCTGGGCATAAAAATCCCTGACCCCAGCATCACGAATTTTCTTCCCCGGACACCAAAAAATGCTTGATTTTTAAAAACTATAAAAAACACCATTTCTAAGGATGAAATTCAACCCCGAATCTAATTCTGGTGTCTGTTTTTACATTTGGGTGGAAAAAAAATTTACCTCCTGGGCACAAAAATCCCTGACCCCGGCATCACGAATTTTCTTCCCCGGACACCAAAAAAATCTTGATTTTTAAAATCTATAAAAAACACCATTTCTAAGGATGAAATTCAACCCAGAATCTCATACTGGCCTGGGTTTTTACATTTGTGTCAAAAAATCTTTTTCACCTCCTGGGCACAAAAATCCCTGACCCCGGCATCAGGAATTTTCTTGCCCGGACACCAAAAAATTCTTGATTTATTAAAACTATAAAAAGCACCATTTTTAAGGACGAAATTCAACCCTGAAACTAATTCTGGTGTCCGTTTTTACATTTGGGTCAAAAAAAAAAAAATTCACCTCCTGGGCACAAAAATCCCTGACTCCGGCATCAGGAATTTTCTTCCCCGGACACAAAAAAATCTTGATTTTTAAAATCTATGAAAAACACCATTTTCAAGGATGAAATTCAACCCTGAATCTAATTCTGGTGTCAGTTTTTACATTTGGGTCAAAAAAAAAATTTTCACCCGCTGGGCACAAAAATCCCTGACCCCGGCATCAGGAATTTTCTTGCCCGGACACCAAAAAATTCTTGATTTTTAAAAACTATAAAAAGCACCATTTTTAAGGACGAAATTCAACCCCGAAACTAATTCTAGTGTCCATTTTTTCATTTGGGTCAAAAAAAAAAATTTCACCCCCTGGGCACAAAAATCCCTGACCCCGGCATCACGAATTTTCTTCCCCGGACACTAAAAAATTCTTGGTTTTTAAAAACTATGAAAAAAACAATTTTTAAGGATGAAATTCAACCCTGAATCTAATTCTGGTGTCAGTTTTTACATTTGTGTCAAAAAAATTTTACCTCCTGGGCACAAAAATCCCTGACCCCGGCATCACGAATTTTCTTCCCCGGTCACCAAAAAATGCTTGATTTTTAAAAACTATAAAAAACACCATTTGTAAGCGTGAAATTCAACCCCGAATGTAATTCTGGTGTCCGTTTTTACATTTGGGTCAAAAAAAAAAAATTCACCTCCTGGGCACAAAAATCCCTGACCCCGGCATCAGGAATTTCCTTCCCCAGACACTAAAAATATCTTCATTTACAAATAGTATAAAAAACACCATTTTTAAGGATGCAATTAAACCTCGAATCTAATTCTGGTGTCTGTTTTTACATTTGGGTCAAAAAACAATTTACCTGCTGGGCATAAAAATCCCTGGCATCACGAATTTTCTTCCCCGGACACAAAAAAAACTTGATTTTTAAAATCTATGAAAAACACCATTTGCAAGGATGAAATTCAACCCCGAATCTCATACTGGCCTCGGTTTTTACATTTGTGTAAAAAAAAAAATTTACCTCCTGGGCAAAAAAATCCCTGACCCCGGCATCACGAATTTTCTTCCCCGGACACCAAAAAATCTTGATTTTTAAAATCTATGAAAAAAAACATTTTTAAGGATGAAATTAAAACTCGAATCTAATTCTGGTGTCTGTTTTTACATTTGGGTCAAAAAAAATTTACCTCCTGGGCACAAAAATCCCTGACCCCGGCATCACGAATTTTCTTCCCTGGACACAAAAAAATCTTGATTTTTAAAATCTATAAAAAACACCATTTCTAAGGATGAAATTCAACCCCGAATCTCATACTGGCCTCGGTTTTTACATTTGTGTCAAAAAACCTTTTTCACCTCCTGGGCACAAAAATCCCTGACCCCGGCATCAGGAATTTTCTTGCCCGGACACCAAAAAATTCTTGATTTTTAAAAACTATAAAAAGCACCATTTTTAAGGACGAAATTCAACCCCGAAACTAATTCTAGTGTCCATTTTTACATTTGGGTCAAAAAAAAAATTTCACCCCCTGGGCACAAAAATCCCTGACCCCGGCATCAGAAATTTACTTGCCCGGACACCAAAAAATTCTTGATTTTTAAAAACTATAAAAAGCACCATTTTTAAGGACGAAATTCAACCCCGAATCTAATTCTAGTGTCCATTTTTACATTTGGGTCAAAAAAAATTTTCACCCCCTGGGCACAAAAATCCCTGAACCCGGCAACAGGAAGTTTCTTCCCCGGACACAAAAAAAATCTTGATTTTTAAAATCTATGAAAAACACCATTTATAAGGATGAAATTCAACCCCGAATCTAATTCTGGTGTCCATTTTTACATTTGGGTCAAAAAAAAAAATCACCTCCTGGGCACAAAAATCCCTGAACCCGGCAACAGGAATTTTCTTCCCCAGACACCAGAAAATGCTTGATTTTTAAAAAGTATAAAAAACATCATTTTTAAGGATGAAATTCAACCCCGAATCTAATTCTGGCGTCCGTTTTTACATTTGGGTCAAAAAAAAAAATTCACCTCCTGGGCACAAAAATCCCTGAACCCGGCAACAGGAATTTTCTTCCCCAGACACCAAAAAATGATCGATTTTTAAAAAGTATAAAAAACATCATTTTTAAGGATGAAATTCAACCCCGAATCTAATTCTGGCATCCGTTTTTACATTTGGGTCAAAAAAAAATTAACCTCCTGGGCACAAAAATCCCTGACATCAGGAATTTCCTTCCCCGGACACCAAAAATATCTTCATTTACAAAAACTATTAAAAACACCATTTTTAAGGATGAAATTAAAACTCGAATGTAATTCTTGTGTCTGTTTTTACATTTGGGTCAAAAAATTTTTTACCTGCTGGGCATAAAAATCCCTGGCATCACAAATTTTCTTCCCCGGACACAAAAAAATCTTGATTTTTAAAATCTATAAAAAACACCGTTTCTAAGGATGAAATTCAACCCCGAATCTCATACTGGCCTCAGTTTTTACATTTGTGTCAAAAAAAAAATTTCACCTCCTGGGCACAAAAATCCCTGACCCCAGCATCACGAATTTTCTTCCCCGGACACCAAAAAATGCTTGATTTTTAAAAACTATAAAAAACACCATTTCTAAGGATGAAATTCAACCCCGAATCTAATTCTGGTGTCTGTTTTTACATTTGGGTGAAAAAAAAATTTACCTCCTGGGCACAAAAATCCCTGACCCCGGCATCACGAATTTTCTTCCCCGGACACCAAAAAAATCTTGATTTTTAAAATCTATAAAAAACACCATTTCTAAGGATGAAATTCAACCCAGAATCTCATACTGGCCTGGGTTTTTACATTTGTGTCAAAAAATCTTTTTCACCTCCTGGGCACAAAAATCCCTGACCCCGGCATCAGGAATTTTCTTGCCCGGACACCAAAAAATGCTTGATTTATTAAAACTATAAAAAGCACCATTTTTAAGGACGAAATTCAACCCTGAAACTAATTCTGGTGTCCGTTTTTACATTTGGGTCAAAAAAAAAAAAATTCACCTCCTGGGCACAAAAATCCCTGACTCCGGCATCAGGAATTTTCTTCCCCGGACACAAAAAAATCTTGATTTTTAAAATCTATGAAAAACACCATTTTCAAGGATGAAATTCAACCCTGAATCTAATTCTGGTGTCAGTTTTTACATTTGGGTCAAAAAAAAAATTTTCACCCGCTGGGCACAAAAATCCCTGACCCCAGCATCAGAAATTTACTTGCCCGGACACCAAAAAATGCTTGATTTTTAAAAACTATAAAAAACACCATTTGTAAGCGTGAAATTCAATCCCGAATGTAATTCTGGCATCCGTTTTTACATTTGGGTCAAAAAAAAAAAATTCACCTCCTGGGCACAAAAATCCCTGGCCCCGGCAACAGGAAGTTTCTTCCCCGGACACAAAAAAAATCTTGATTTTTAAAATCTATGAAAAACACCATTTATAAGGATGAAATTCAACCCCGAATCTAATTCTAGTGTCCATTTTTACATTTGGGTCAAAAAAAATTTTCACCCCCTGGGCACAAAAATCCCTGAACCCGGCAACAGGAAGTTTCTTCCCCGGACACAAAAAAAATCTTGATTTTTAAAATCTATGAAAAACACCATTTATAAGGATGAAATTCAACCCCGAATCTAATTCTGGTGTCCGTTTTTACATTTGGGTCAAAAAAAAAAATCACCTCCTGGGCACAAAAATCCCTGAACCCGGCAACAGGAATTTTCTTCCCCAGACACCAGAAAATGCTTGATTTTTAATAAGTATAAAAAACATCATTTTTAAGGATGAAATTCAACCCCGAATCTAATTCTGGCGTCCGTTTTTACATTTGGGTCAAAAAAAAAAATCACCTCCTGGGCACAAAAATCCCTGAACCCGGCAACAGGAATTTTCTTCCCCAGACACCAAAAAATGATTGATTTTTAAAAAGTATAAAAAACATCATTTTTAAGGATGAAATTCAACCCCGAATCTAATTCTGGCATCCGTTTTTACATTTGGGTCAAAAAAAAATTCACCTCCTGGGCACAAAAATCCCTGACATCAGGAATTTCCTTCCCCGGACACCAAAAATATCTTCATTTACAAAAACTATTAAAAACACCATTTTTAAGGATGAAATTAAAACTCGAATGTAATTCTTGTGTCTGTTTTTACATTTGGGTCAAAAAATTTTTTACCTGCTGGGCATAAAAATCCCTGGCATCACAAATTTTCTTCCCTGGACACAAAAAAATCTTGATTTTTAAAATCTATAAAAAACACCGTTTCTAAGGATGAAATTCAACCCCGAATCTCATACTGGCCTCAGTTTTTACATTTGTGTCAAAAAAAAAATTTCACCTCCTGGGCATAAAAATCCCTGACCCCAGCATCACGAATTTTCTTCCCCGGACACCAAAAAATGCTTGATTTTTAAAAACTATAAAAAACACCATTTCTAAGGATGAAATTCAACCCCGAATCTAATTCTGGTGTCTGTTTTTACATTTGGGTGGAAAAAAAATTTACCTCCTGGGCACAAAAATCCCTGACCCCGGCATCACGAATTTTCTTCCCCGGACACCAAAAAAATCTTGATTTTTAAAATCTATAAAAAACACCATTTCTAAGGATGAAATTCAACCCAGAATCTCATACTGGCCTGGGTTTTTACATTTGTGTCAAAAAATCTTTTTCACCTCCTGGGCACAAAAATCCCTGACCCCGGCATCAGGAATTTTCTTGCCCGGACACCAAAAAATTCTTGATTTATTAAAACTATAAAAAGCACCATTTTTAAGGACGAAATTCAACCCTGAAACTAATTCTGGTGTCCGTTTTTACATTTGGGTCAAAAAAAAAAAAATTCACCTCCTGGGCACAAAAATCCCTGACTCCGGCATCAGGAATTTTCTTCCCCGGACACAAAAAAATCTTGATTTTTAAAATCTATGAAAAACACCATTTTCAAGGATGAAATTCAACCCTGAATCTAATTCTGGTGTCAGTTTTTACATTTGGGTCAAAAAAAAAATTTTCACCCGCTGGGCACAAAAATCCCTGACCCCGGCATCAGGAATTTTCTTGCCCGGACACCAAAAAATTCTTGATTTTTAAAAACTATAAAAAGCACCATTTTTAAGGACGAAATTCAACCCCGAAACTAATTCTAGTGTCCATTTTTTCATTTGGGTCAAAAAAAAAAATTTCACCCCCTGGGCACAAAAATCCCTGACCCCGGCATCACGAATTTTCTTCCCCGGACACTAAAAAATTCTTGGTTTTTAAAAACTATGAAAAAAACAATTTTTAAGGATGAAATTCAACCCTGAATCTAATTCTGGTGTCAGTTTTTACATTTGTGTCAAAAAAATTTTACCTCCTGGGCACAAAAATCCCTGACCCCGGCATCACGAATTTTCTTCCCCGGTCACCAAAAAATGCTTGATTTTTAAAAACTATAAAAAACACCATTTGTAAGCGTGAAATTCAACCCCGAATGTAATTCTGGTGTCCGTTTTTACATTTGGGTCAAAAAAAAAAAAATCACCTCCTGGGCACAAAAATCCCTGACCCCGGCATCAGGAATTTCCTTCCCCAGACACTAAAAATATCTTCATTTACAAAAAGTATAAAAAACACCATTTTTAAGGATGCAATTAAACCTCGAATCTAATTCTGGTGTCTGTTTTTACATTTGGGTCAAAAAACAATTTACCTGCTGGGCATAAAAATCCCTGGCATCACGAATTTTCTTCCCCGGACACAAAAAAAACTTGATTTTTAAAATCTATGAAAAACACCATTTGCAAGGATGAAATTCAACCCCGAATCTCATACTGGCCTCGGTTTTTACATTTGTGTAAAAAAAAAAATTTACCTCCTGGGCAAAAAAATCCCTGACCCCGGCATCACGAATTTTCTTCCCCGGACACCAAAAAATCTTGATTTTTAAAATCTATGAAAAAAAACATTTTTAAGGATGAAATTAAAACTCGAATCTAATTCTGGTGTCTGTTTTTACATTTGGGTCAAAAAAAATTTACCTCCTGGGCACAAAAATCCCTGACCCCGGCATCACGAATTTTCTTCCCTGGACACAAAAAAATCTTGATTTTTAAAATCTATAAAAAACACCATTTCTAAGGATGAAATTCAACCCCGAATCTCATACTGGCCTCGGTTTTTACATTTGTGTCAAAAAACCTTTTTCACCTCCTGGGCACAAAAATCCCTGACCCCGGCATCAGGAATTTTCTTGCCCGGACACCAAAAAATTCTTGATTTTTAAAAACTATAAAAAGCACCATTTTTAAGGACGAAATTCAACCCCGAAACTAATTCTAGTGTCCATTTTTACATTTGGGTCAAAAAAAAAATTTCACCCCCTGGGCACAAAAATCCCTGACCCCGGCATCAGAAATTTACTTGCCCGGACACCAAAAAATTCTTGATTTTTAAAAACTATAAAAAGCACCATTTTTAAGGACGAAATTCAACCCCGAATCTAATTCTAGTGTCCATTTTTACATTTGGGTCAAAAAAAAATTTCACCCCCTGGGCACAAAAATCCCTGAACCCGGCAACAGGAAGTTTCTTCCCCGGACACAAAAAAAATCTTGATTTTTAAAATCTATGAAAAACACCATTTATAAGGATGAAATTCAACCCCGAATCTAATTCTGGTGTCCATTTTTACATTTGGGTCAAAAAAAAAAATCACCTCCTGGGCACAAAAATCCCTGAACCCGGCAACAGGAATTTTCTTCCCCAGACACCAGAAAATGCTTGATTTTTAAAAAGTATAAAAAACATCATTTTTAAGGATGAAATTCAACCCCGAATCTAATTCTGGCGTCCGTTTTTACATTTGGGTCAAAAAAAAAAATTCACCTCCTGGGCACAAAAATCCCTGAACCCGGCAACAGGAATTTTCTTCCCCAGACACCAAAAAATGATCGATTTTTAAAAAGTATAAAAAACATCATTTTTAAGGATGAAATTCAACCCCGAATCTAATTCTGGCATCCGTTTTTACATTTGGGTCAAAAAAAAATTAACCTCCTGGGCACAAAAATCCCTGACATCAGGAATTTCCTTCCCCGGACACCAAAAATATCTTCATTTACAAAAACTATTAAAAACACCATTTTTAAGGATGAAATTAAAACTCGAATGTAATTCTTGTGTCTGTTTTTACATTTGGGTCAAAAAATTTTTTACCTGCTGGGCATAAAAATCCCTGGCATCACAAATTTTCTTCCCCGGACACAAAAAAATCTTGATTTTTAAAATCTATAAAAAACACCGTTTCTAAGGATGAAATTCAACCCCGAATCTCATACTGGCCTCAGTTTTTACATTTGTGTCAAAAAAAAAATTTCACCTCCTGGGCACAAAAATCCCTGACCCCAGCATCACGAATTTTCTTCCCCGGACACCAAAAAATGCTTGATTTTTAAAAACTATAAAAAACACCATTTCTAAGGATGAAATTCAACCCCGAATCTAATTCTGGTGTCTGTTTTTACATTTGGGTGAAAAAAAAATTTACCTCCTGGGCACAAAAATCCCTGACCCCGGCATCACGAATTTTCTTCCCCGGACACCAAAAAAATCTTGATTTTTAAAATCTATAAAAAACACCATTTCTAAGGATGAAATTCAACCCAGAATCTCATACTGGCCTGGGTTTTTACATTTGTGTCAAAAAATCTTTTTCACCTCCTGGGCACAAAAATCCCTGACCCCGGCATCAGGAATTTTCTTGCCCGGACACCAAAAAATGCTTGATTTATTAAAACTATAAAAAGCACCATTTTTAAGGACGAAATTCAACCCTGAAACTAATTCTGGTGTCCGTTTTTACATTTGGGTCAAAAAAAAAAAAATTCACCTCCTGGGCACAAAAATCCCTGACTCCGGCATCAGGAATTTTCTTCCCCGGACACAAAAAAATCTTGATTTTTAAAATCTATGAAAAACACCATTTTCAAGGATGAAATTCAACCCTGAATCTAATTCTGGTGTCAGTTTTTACATTTGGGTCAAAAAAAAAATTTTCACCCGCTGGGCACAAAAATCCCTGACCCCGGCATCAGGAATTTTCTTGCCCGGACACCAAAAAATTCTTGATTTTTAAAAACAATAAAAAGCACCATTTTTAAGGACGAAATTCAACCCCGAAACTAATTCTAGTGTCCATTTTTACATTTGGGTCAAAAAAAAAAATTTCACCCCCTGGGCACAAAAATCCCTGACCCCGGCATCACGAATTTTCTTCCCCGGACACTAAAAAATTCTTGGTTTTTAAAAACTATGAAAAAAACAATTTTTAAGGATGAAATTCAACCCCGAATCTCATACTGGCCTCGGTTTTTACATTTGTGTCAAAAAAAATTTACCTCCTGGGCACAAAAATCCCTGACCCCGGCATCACGAATTTTCTTCCCCGGTCACCAAAAAATGCTTGATTTTTAAAAACTATAAAAAACACCATTTGTAAGCGTGAAATTCAACCCCGAATGTAATTCTGGTGTCCGTTTTTACATTTGGGTCAAAAAAAAAAAATTCACCTCCTGGGCACAAAAATCCCTGACCCCGGCATCAGGAATTTCCTTCCCCAGACACTAAAAATATCTTCATTTACAAAAAGTATAAAAAACACCATTTTTAAGGATGCAATTAAACCTCGAATCTAATTCTGGTGTCTGTTTTTACATTTGGGTCAAAAAACAATTTACCTGCTGGGCATAAAAATCCCTGGCATCACGAATTTTCTTCCCTGGACACAAAAAAATCTTGATTTTTAAAATCTATAAAAAACACCATTTCTAAGGATGAAATTCAACCCCGAATCTCATACTGGCCTCGGTTTTTACATTTGTGTCAAAAAACCTTTTTCACCTCCTGGGCACAAAAATCCCTGACCCCGGCATCAGGAATTTTCTTGCCCGGACACCAAAAAATTCTTGATTTTTAAAAACTATAAAAAGCACCATTTTTAAGGACGAAATTCAACCCCGAAACTAATTCTAGTGTCCATTTTTACATTTGGGTCAAAAAAAAAATTTCACCCCCTGGGCACAAAAATCCCTGACCCCGGCATCAGAAATTTACTTGCCCGGACACCAAAAAATGCTTGATTTTTAAAAACTATAAAAAACACCATTTGTGAGCGTGAAATTCAACCCCGAATGTAATTCTGGCATCCGTTTTTACATTTGGGTCAACAAAAAAAAATTCACCTCCTGGGCACAAAAATCCCTGACCCCGGCATCACGAATTTTCTTCCCCGGACACCAAAAAATCTTGATTTTTAAAATCTATGAAAAAAACCATTTTTAAGGATGAAATTAAAACTCGAATCTAATTCTGGTGTCTGTTTTTACATTTGGGTCAAAAAAAAATTACCTCCTGGGCACAAAAGTCCCTGACCCCGGCATCACGAATTTTCTTCCCTGGACACAAAAAAATCTTGATTTTTAATATCTATGAAAAACACCATTTTCAAGGATGAAATTCAACCCTGAATCTAATTCTGGCGTCAGTTTTTACATTTGGGTCAAAAAAAAAATTTTCACCCGCTGGGCACAAAAATCCCTGAACCCGGCAACAGGAATTTTGTTCCCCAGACACCAAAAATGCTTGATTTTTAAAAACTATAAAAAAACCATTTTAAAGTGTGAAATTCAACCCCGAATGTAATTCTGGCGTCCGTTTTTACATTTGGGTCAAAAAAAAAAATCACTTCCTGGGCAGAAATATCCCTGACCCCGGCATCAGGAATTTCCTTCCCCGGACACCAAAAATATCTTCATTTACAAAAAGTATAAAAAACACCATTTTTAAGGATGCAATTAAACCTCGAATCTAATTCTGGTGTCTGTTTTTACATTTGGGTAAAAAAAAAATTACCTGCTGGGCACAAAAATCCCTGGCATCACGAATTTTCTTCCCCGGACACCAAAAAATCTTGATTTTTAAAATCTATAAAAAACACCATTTCTAAGGATGAAATTCAACCCCGAATCTAATACTGGCCTCGGTTTTTACATTTGTGTCAAAAAAAAATTTCACCTCCTGGGCACAAAAATCCCTGACCCTAGCATCACGAATTTTCTTCCCCGGACACCAAAAAATGCTTGATTTTTAAAATCTATAAAAAACACCATTTCTAAGGATGAAATTCAACCCAGAATCTCATACTGGCCTGGGTTTTTACATTTGTGTCAAAAAATCTTTTTCACCTCCTGGGCACAAAAATCCCTGACATCAGGAATTTCCTTCCCCGGACACCAAAAATATCTTCATTTACAAAAACTATTAAAAACACCATTTTTAAGGATGAAATTAAAACTCGAATGTAATTCTTGTGTCTGTTTTTACATTTGGGTCAAAAAATTTTTTACCTGCTGGGCATAAAAATCCCTGGCATCACAAATTTTCTTCCCCGGACACAAAAAAATCTTGTTTTTTAAAATCTATAAAAAACACCGTTTCTAAGGATGAAATTCAACCCCGAATCTCATACTGGCCTCAGTTTTTACATTTGTGTCAAAAAAAAAATTTCACCTCCTGGGCACAAAAATCCCTGACCCCAGCATCACGAATTTTCTTCCCCGGACACCAAAAAATGCTTGATTTTTAAAAACTATAAAAAACACCATTTCTAAGGATGAAATTCAACCCCGAATCTAATTCTGGTGTCTGTTTTTACATTTGGGTGAAAAAAAAATTTACCTCCTGGGCACAAAAATCCCTGACCCCGGCATCACGAATTTTCTTCCCCGGACACCAAAAAAATCTTGATTTTTAAAATCTATAAAAAACACCATTTCTAAGGATGAAATTCAACCCAGAATCTCATACTGGCCTGGGTTTTTACATTTGTGTCAAAAAATCTTTTTCACCTCCCGGCCACAAAAATCCCTGACCCCGGCATCAGGAATTTTCTTGCCCGGACACCAAAAAATGCTTGATTTATTAAAACTATAAAAAGCACCATTTTTAAGGACGAAATTCAACCCTGAAACTAATTCTGGTGTCCGTTTTTACATTTGGGTCAAAAAAAAAAAAATTCACCTCCTGGGCACTAAAATCCCTGACTCCGGCATCAGGAATTTTCTTCCCCGGACACAAAAAAATCTTGATTTTTAAAATCTATGAAAAACACCATTTTCAAGGATGAAATTCAACCCTGAATCTAATTCTGGTGTCAGTTTTTACATTTGGGTCAAAAAAAAAAATTTCACCCGCTGGGCACAAATATCCCTGACCCCGGCATCAGGAATTTTCTTGCCCGGACACCAAAAAATTCTTGATTTTTAAAAACTATAAAAAGCACCATTTTTAAGGACGAAATTCAACCCCGAAACTAATTCTAGTGTCCATTTTTACATTTGGGTCAAAAAAAAAAATTTCACCCCCTGGGCACAAAAATCCCTGACCCCGGCATCACGAATTTTCTTCCCCGGACACTAAAAAATTCTTGGTTTTTAAAAACTATGAAAAAAACAATTTTTAAGGATGAAATTCAACCCCGAATCTCATACTGGCCTCGGTTTTTACATTTGTGTCAAAAAAAATTTACCTCCTGGGCACAAAAATCCCTGACCCCGGCATCACGAATTTTCTTCCCCGGTCACCAAAAAATGCTTGATTTTTAAAAACTATAAAAAACACCATTTGTAAGCGTGAAATTCAACCCCGAATGTAATTCTGGTGTCCGTTTTTACATTTGGGTCAAAAAAAAAAAATTCACCTCCTGGGCACAAAAATCCCTGACCCTGGCATCAGGAATTTCCTTCCCCAGACACTAAAAATATCTTCATTTACAAAAAGTATAAAAAACACCATTTTTAAGGATGCAATTAAACCTCGAATCTAATTCTGGTGTCTGTTTTTACATTTGGGTCAAAAAACAATTTACCTGCTGGGCATAAAAATCCCTGGCATCACGAATTTTCTTCCCCGGACACAAAAAAATCTTGATTTTTAAAATCTATGAAAAACACCATTTGCAAGGATGAAATTCAACCCCGAATCTCATACTGGCCTCGGTTTTTACATTTGTATAAAAAAAAAAATTTACCTCCTGGGCAAAAAAATCCCTGACCCCGGCATCACGAATTTTCTTCCCCGGACACCAAAAAATCTTGATTTTTAAAATCTATGAAAAAAAACATTTTTAAGGATGAAATTAAAACTCGAATCTAATTCTGGTGTCTGTTTTTACATTTGGGTCAAAAAAAATTTACCTCCTGGGCACAAAAACCCCTGACCCCGGCATCACGAATTTTCTTCCCTGGACACAAAAAAATCTTGATTTTTAAAATCTATAAAAAACACCATTTCTAAGGATGAAATTCAACCCCGAATCTCATACTGGCCTCGGTTTTTACATTTGTGTCAAAAAACCTTTTTCACCTCCTGGGCACAAAAATCCCTGACCCCGGCATCAGGAATTTTCTTGCCCGGACACCAAAAAATTCTTGATTTTTAAAAACTATAAAAAGCACCATTTTTAAGGACGAAATTCAACCCCGAAACTAATTCTAGTGTCCATTTTTACATTTGGGTCAAAAAAAAAATTTCACCCCCTGGGCACAAAAATCCCTGACCCCGGCATCAGAAATTTACTTGCCCGGACACCAAAAAATGCTTGATTTTTAAAAACTATAAAAAACACCATTTGTGAGCGTGAAATTCAACCCCGAATGTAATTCTGGCATCCGTTTTTACATTTGGGTCAACAAAAAAAAATTCACCTCCTGGGCACAAAAATCCCTGACCCCGGTATCAGGAATTTTCTTCCCCGGACACTAAAAAATTCTTGGTTTTTAAAAAGTATGAAAAAAAACATTTTTAAGGATGAAATTCAACCCCGAATCTCATACTGGCCTCGGTTTTTACATTTGGGTCAAAAAAAAAATTTCACCCCCTGGGCACAAAAATCCCTGACCCCAGCATCAGAAATTTACTTGCCCGGACACCAAAAAATGCTTGATTTTTAAAAACTATAAAAAACACCATTTGTAAGCGTGAAATTCAATCCCGAATGTAATTCTGGCATCCGTTTTTACATTTGGGTCAAAAAAAAAAAATTCACCTCCTGGGCACAAAAATCCCTGGCCCCGGCATCAGGAATTTTCTTGCCCGGACACCAAAAAATTCTTGATTTTTAAAAACTATAAAAAGCACCATTTTTAAGGACGAAATTCAACCCCGAATCTAATTCTAGTGTCCATTTTTACATTTGGGTCAAAAAAAATTTTCACCCCCTGGGCACAAAAATCCCTGAACCCGGCAACAGGAAGTTTCTTCCCCGGACACAAAAAAAATCTTGATTTTTAAAATCTATGAAAAACACCATTTATAAGGATGAAATTCAACCCCGAATCTAATTCTGGTGTCCGTTTTTACATTTGGGTCAAAAAAAAAAATCACCTCCTGGGCACAAAAATCCCTGAACCCGGCAACAGGAATTTTCTTCCCCAGACACCAGAAAATGCTTGATTTTTAAAAAGTATAAAAAACATCATTTTTAAGGATGAAATTCAACCCCGAATATAATTCTGGCGTCCGTTTTTACATTTGGGTCAAAAAAAAAATTCACCTCCTGGGCACAAAAATCCCTGAACCCGGCAACAGGAATTTTCTTCCCCAGACACCAAAAAATGATTGATTTTTAAAAAGTATAAAAAACATCATTTTTAAGGATGAAATTCAACCCCGAATCTAATTCTGGCATCCGTTTTTACATTTGGGTCAAAAAAAAAATTCACCTCCTGGGCACAAAAATCCCTGACATCAGGAATTTCCTTCCCCGGACACCAAAAATATCTTCATTTACAAAAACTATTAAAAACACCATTTTTAAGGATGAAATTAAAACTCGAATGTAATTCTTGTGTCTGTTTTTACATTTGGGTCAAAAAAATTTTTACCTGCTGGGCATAAAAATCCCTGGCATCACAAATTTTCTTCCCCGGACACAAAAAAATCTTGATTTTTAAAATCTATAAAAAACACCGTTTCTAAGGATGAAATTCAACCCCGAATCTCATACTGGCCTCAGTTTTTACATTTGTGTCAAAAAAAAAATTTCACCTCCTGGGCACAAAAATCCCTGACCCCAGCATCACGAATTTTCTTCCCCGGACACCAAAAAATGCTTGATTTTTAAAAACTATAAAAAACACCATTTCTAAGGATGAAATTCAACCCCGAATCTAATTCTGGTGTCTGTTTTTACATTTGGGTGAAAAAAAAATTTACCTCCTGGGCACAAAAATCCCTGACCCCGGCATCACGAATTTTCTTCCCCGGACACCAAAAAAATCTTGATTTTTAAAATCTATAAAAAACACCATTTCTAAGGATGAAATTCAACCCCGAATCTCATACTGGCCTGGGTTTTTACATTTGTGTCAAAAAATCTTTTTCACCTCCTGGGCACAAAAATCCCTGACCCCGGTATCAGGAATTTTCTTCCCCGGACACTAAAAAATTCTTGGTTTTTAAAAAGTATGAAAAAAAACATTTTTAAGGATGAAATTCAACCCCGAATCTCATACTGGCCTCGGTTTTTACATTTGGGTCAAAAAAAAAATTTCACCCCCTGGGCACAAAAATCCCTGACCCCAGCATCAGAAATTTACTTGCCCGGACACCAAAAAATGCTTGATTTTTAAAAACTATAAAAAACACCATTTGTAAGTGTGAAATTCAATCCCGAATGTAATTCTGGCATCCGTTTTTACATTTGGGTCAAAAAAAAAAATCACCTCCTGGGCACAAAAATCCCTGAACCCGGCAACAGGAATTTTCTTCCCCAGACACCAGAAAATGCTTGATTTTTAAAAAGTATAAAAAACATCATTTTTAAGGATGAAATTCAACCCCGAATCTAATTCTGGCGTCCGTTTTTACATTTGGGTCAAAAAAAAAAATTCACCTCCTGGGCACAAAAATCCCTGAACCCGGCAACAGGAATTTTCTTCCCCAGACACCAAAAAATGATTGATTTTTAAAAAGTATAAAAAACATCATTTTTAAGGATGAAATTCAACCCCGAATCTAATTCTGGCATCCGTTTTTACATTTGGGTCAAAAAAAAAATTCACCTCCTGGGCACAAAAATCCCTGACATCAGGAATTTCCTTCCCCGGACACCAAAAATATCTTCATTTACAAAAAGTATAAAAAACACCATTTTTTTTTTATTAATTTTATTATTTAAAAACATTGGACACAGTACCAGCGAGCTGACAAACCTTTTTGTCTACAATGTTTAAATATATATATATACATGTATATATGTACATCAAAAATACACTTAAATACACTTAGATTACAAATCGATAAAATACCACAATATTTAAAACAGTGAGCTAGTCTGTAAAACCTAATAGAGACCTTTCTTTTTATCCATCCAAAGATACAATTTGTTCCAAATTCTATAATAGTCTGATTGATCTTTATTCTTTAATTCCAAAGTTAATTTGTCCATTTCAGCGCAATCCCAAATTTTCCTAATAACCTCTTTTTGTCCTGGGATCTCATTCTTTTTCCATTTTTGCGCAAATGATAATCTAGCTGCTGTGATAATATGGATCGTTAAGTATAGCACATCTTTAGGATATTTCTCTTTCGTGATTCCCAACAAGAAAAGTTCTGGACTAAACTCCAGATCTTGATTCAATATTTCTTTCAGCCAAATCCAAATCATTCTCCAAAATTTTTGTGTTTTACTGCAAGACCACCACGTGTGGAAGTATGTTCCTATCTCTTCAGAACACTTCCAACATTTGGGAGATGCTGTTGTGTACATTTTTGCTAAGCGAGCTGGGGGAAGATGCCATCGGTAAAACATTTTAAATAAATTTTCTTTATACGATGAGGCCAGTGTTATCCTTTTATTTCTATCCCAAATTGTTTGCCAAGTATCTAGGTCGATGTTATGTCCTAAATTGTTAGCCCAGGTCAACATGGGGTCTTTCACTTGCTCTTCAAACAGCTTATATCCCAAAAGTAATTTATAAAAATTCCTTATTTGTTTAGAGTCCGGTCCCAATAATATTTTGTCCAATGCTGTTTCAGAGGTACATATCCCCCATTCATTTTTATCCTTCCTAAATCTCGATTGGATTTGTAAGTAGGCCCACCAATCGAGTTTTATACCTTGTAATTCTAGTTCATTCCTAAGTTTCAATTCCCCCTCCTCATTCAGAATATCCTTGTATGAGATTATGTTACCCAAATCAAACAGATTTGGGTAAACTATCGCTTCAAGGGTGGATAGCCAGACCGGAAAAAACCAAGAATTAAATTGAAATATTTACAGGACACGAAGGAAACTGGGGGTTTTGGATTGCCAGACTGGGAATTATATTACCATGCCGCGGCCCTGAGCTGGATTAGAGAATGGGTAATCTTGAGAAATAGAAGACTATTAACTTTAGAGGGTCACGATTTGCAATATGGCTGGCATGCTTTCCTATGGACGGAGAAACAAGGTCTTTTCTCGCATTTTCAAAGACATCGGATCAGGCAAGCGCTACTTAATACTTGGAAAAAAAAATTAGATCTCACAATTACACCAAAAAACACCATTTTTAAGGATGCAATTAAACCTCGAATCTAATTCTGGTGTCTGTTTTTACATTTGGGTCAAAAAACAATTTACCTGCTGGGCATAAAAATCCCTGGCATCACGAATTTTCTTCCCCGAACACAAAAAAATCTTGATTTTTAAATTCTATGAAAAACACCATTTTCAAGGATGAAATTCAACCCCAAATCTAATTCTAGAGTCCGTTTTTACATTTGGGTCAGAAAAAAATATTTCACCTCCTGGGCACAAAAATCCCTGACCCCAGCATCACGAATTTTCTTCCCTGGACACAAAAAAATGTTGATTTTTAAAAACTATAAAAAGCACCATTTTTAAGGACGAAATTCAACCCCGAAACTAATTCTAGTGTCCATTTTTACATTTGGGTCAAAAAAAAATTTCACCCGCTGGGCACAAAAATCCCTGAACCCGGCAACAGGAATTTTCTTCCCCGGACACCAAAAATGCTTGATTTTTAAAAACTATAAAAAAAACCATTTTTAAGCGTGAAATTCAACCCCGAATGTAATTCTGGCGTCCGTTTTTACATTTGGGTCAAAAAAAAATTTCACTTCCTGGGCACAAAAATCCCTGACCCCGGCATCACGAATTTTCTTCCCCGGACACTAAAAAATTCTTGGTTTTTAAAAACTATGAAAAAAACCATTTTTAAGGATGAAATTCAACCCCGAATCTCATACTGGCCTCGGTTTTTACATTTGTGTCAAAAAAAAATTTCACCTCCTGGGCACAAAAATCCCTGACCCTAGCATCACGAATTTTCTTCCCCGGACACCAAAAAATGCTTGATTTTTAAAATCTATAAAAAACACCATTTCTAAGGATGAAATTCAACCCCGAATCTCATACTGGCCTGGGTTTTTACATTTGTGTCAAAAAATCTTTTTCACCTCCTGGGCACAAAAATCCCTGACCCCGGCATCAGGAATTTCCTTCCCCGGACACTAAAAATATCTTCATTTACAAAAAGTATAAAAAACACCATTTTTAAGGATGCAATTAAACCTCGAATCTAATTCTGGTGTCTGTTTTTACATTTGGGTCAAAAAACAATTTACCTCCTGGGCACAAAAATCCCTGGCATCACGAATTTTCTTCCCCGGACACAAAAAAATCTTGATTTTTAAAATCTATAAAAAACACCATTTCTAAGGATGAAATTCAACCCCGAATCTCATACTGGCCTCGGTTTTTACATTTGTGTCAAAAAATCTTTTTCACCTCCTGGGCACAAAAATCCCTGACCCCGGCATCAGGAATTTTCTTGCCCGGACACCAAAAAATTCTTGATTTTTAAAAACTATAAAAAGCACCCTTTTTAAGGACGAAATTCAACCCCGAAACTAATTCTAGTGTCCATTTTAACATTTGGGTCAAAAAAAAAATTTCACCCCCTGGGCACAAAAATCCCTGACCCCGGCATCAGGAATTTTCTTGCCCGGACACCAAAAAATTCTTGATTTTTAAAAACTATAAAAAGCACCATTTTTAAGGACGAAATTCAACCCCGAAACTAATTCTAGTGTCCATTTTTACATTTGGGTCAAAAAAAAAATTTCACCCCCTGGGCACAAAAATCCCTGACCCCGGCATCACGAATTTTCTTCCCCGGACACTAAAAAATGCTTGATTTTTAAAATCTATAAAAAACACCATTTCTAAGGATGAAATTCAACCCCGAATCTCATACTGGCCTGGGTTTTTACATTTGTGTCAAAAAATCTTTTTCACCACCTGGGCACAAAAATCCCTGACCCCGGCATCAGGAATTTCCTTCCCCGGACACTAAAAATATCTTCATTTACAAAAAGTATAAAAAACACCATTTTTAAGGATGCAATTAAACCTCGAATCTAATTCTGGTGTCTGTTTTTACATTTGGGTCAAAAAACAATTTACCTCCTGGGCACAAAAATCCCTGGCATCACGAATTTTCTTCCCCGGACACAAAAAAATCTTGATTTTTAAAATCTATAAAAAACACCATTTCTAAGGATGAAATTCAACCCCGAATCTCATACTGGCCTCGGTTTTTACATTTGTGTCAAAAAATCTTTTTCACCTCCTGGGCACAAAAATCCCTGACCCCGGCATCAGGAATTTTCTTGCCCGGACACCAAAAAATTCTTGATTTTTAAAAACTATAAAAAGCACCCTTTTTAAGGACGAAATTCAACCCCGAAACTAATTCTAGTGTCCATTTTTACATTTGGGTCAAAAAAAAAATTTCACCCCCTGGGCACAAAAATCCCTGACCCCGGCATCAGGAATTTTCTTGCCCGGACACCAAAAAATTCTTGATTTTTAAAAACTATAAAAAGCACCCTTTTTAAGGACGAAATTCAACCCCGAAACTAATTCTAGTGTCCATTTTTACATTTGGGTCAAAAAAAAAATTTCACCCCCTGGGCACAAAAATCCCTGACCCCGGCATCACGAATTTTCTTCCCCGGACACTAAAAAATTCTTGGTTTTTAAAAAGTATGAAAAAAACAATTTTTAAGGATGAAATTCAACCCCGAATCTCATACTGGCCTCGGTTTTTACATTTGTGTCAAAAAAAATTTACCTCCTGGGCACAAAAATCCCTGACCCCGGCATCACGAATTTTCTTCCCCGGACACCAAAAAATCTTGATTTTTAAAATCTATGAAAAAAACCATTTTTAAGGATGAAATTAAAACTCGAATCTAATTCTGGTGTCTGTTTTTACATTTGGGTCAAAAAAAAATTACCTCCTGGGCACAAAAATCCCTGACCCCGGCATCACGAATTTTCTTCCCTGGACACAAAAAAATCTTGATTTTTAAAATCTATGAAAAACACCATTTTCAAGGATGAAATTCAACCCTGAATCTAATTCTGGCGTCAGTTTTTACATTTGGGTCAAAAAAAAATTTTTCACCCGCTGGGCACAAAAATCCCTGAACCCGGCAACAGGAATTTTGTTCCCCAGACACCAAAAATGCTTGATTTTTAAAAACTATAAAAAAACCATTTTTAAGTGTGAAATTCAACCCCGAATGTAATTCTGGCGTCCGTTTTTACATTTGGGTCAAAAAAAAAATTCACTTCCTGGGCAGAAATATCCCTGACCCCGGCATCAGGAATTTCCTTCCCCGGACACCAAAAATATCTTCATTTACAAAAAGTATAAAAAACACCATTTTTAAGGATGCAATTAAACCTCGAATCTAATTCTGGTGTCTGTTTTTACATTTGGGTAAAAAAAAAATTACCTGCTGGGCACAAAAATCCCTGGCATCACGAATTTTCTTCCCCGGACACAAAAAAAATCTTGATTTTTAAAATCTATAAAAAACACCATTTCTAAGGATGAAATTCAACCCCGAATCTCATACTGGCCTCGGTTTTTACATTTGTGTCAAAAAAAAATTCACCTCCTGGGCACAAAAATCCCTGACCCTAGCATCACGAATTTTCTTCCCCGGACACCAAAAAAATCTTGATTTTTAAAATCTATAAAAAACACCATTTCTAAGGATGAAATTCAACCCAGAATCTCATACTGGCCTGGGTTTTTACATTTGTGTCAAAAAATCTTTTTCACCTCCTGGGCACAAAAATCCCTGACCCCGGCATCAGGAATTTTCTTGCCCGGACACCAAAAAATGCTTGATTTATTAAAACTATAAAAAGCACCATTTTTAAGGACGAAATTCAACCCTGAAACTAATTCTGGTGTCCGTTTTTACATTTGGGTCAAAAAAAAAAAAATTCACCTCCTGGGCACAAAAATCCCTGACTCCGGCATCAGGAATTTTCTTCCCCGGACACAAAAAAATCTTGATTTTTAAAATCTATGAAAAACACCATTTTCAAGGATGAAATTCAACCCTGAATCTAATTCTGGTGTCAGTTTTTACATTTGGGTCAAAAAAAAAATTTTCACCCGCTGGGCACAAAAATCCCTGACCCCGGCATCAGGAATTTTCTTGCCCGGACACCAAAAAATTCTTGATTTTTAAAAACAATAAAAAGCACCATTTTTAAGGACGAAATTCAACCCCGAAACTAATTCTAGTGTCCATTTTTACATTTGGGTCAAAAAAAAAAATTTCACCCCCTGGGCACAAAAATCCCTGACCCCGGCATCACGAATTTTCTTCCCCGGACACTAAAAAATTCTTGGTTTTTAAAAACTATGAAAAAAACAATTTTTAAGGATGAAATTCAACCCCGAATCTCATACTGGCCTCGGTTTTTACATTTGTGTCAAAAAAAATTTACCTCCTGGGCACAAAAATCCCTGACCCCGGCATCACGAATTTTCTTCCCCGGTCACCAAAAAATGCTTGATTTTTAAAAACTATAAAAAACACCATTTGTAAGCGTGAAATTCAACCCCGAATGTAATTCTGGTGTCCGTTTTTACATTTGGGTCAAAAAAAAAAAATTCACCTCCTGGGCACAAAAATCCCTGACCCCGGCATCAGGAATTTCCTTCCCCAGACACTAAAAATATCTTCATTTACAAAAAGTATAAAAAACACCATTTTTAAGGATGCAATTAAACCTCGAATCTAATTCTGGTGTCTGTTTTTACATTTGGGTCAAAAAACAATTTACCTGCTGGGCATAAAAATCCCTGGCATCACGAATTTTCTTCCCTGGACACAAAAAAATCTTGATTTTTAAAATCTATAAAAAACACCATTTCTAAGGATGAAATTCAACCCCGAATCTCATACTGGCCTCGGTTTTTACATTTGTGTCAAAAAACCTTTTTCACCTCCTGGGCACAAAAATCCCTGACCCCGGCATCAGGAATTTTCTTGCCCGGACACCAAAAAATTCTTGATTTTTAAAAACTATAAAAAGCACCATTTTTAAGGACGAAATTCAACCCCGAAACTAATTCTAGTGTCCATTTTTACATTTGGGTCAAAAAAAAAATTTCACCCCCTGGGCACAAAAATCCCTGACCCCGGCATCAGAAATTTACTTGCCCGGACACCAAAAAATGCTTGATTTTTAAAAACTATAAAAAACACCATTTGTGAGCGTGAAATTCAACCCCGAATGTAATTCTGGCATCCGTTTTTACATTTGGGTCAACAAAAAAAAATTCACCTCCTGGGCACAAAAATCCCTGACCCCGGCATCACGAATTTTCTTCCCCGGACACCAAAAAATCTTGATTTTTAAAATCTATGAAAAAAACCATTTTTAAGGATGAAATTAAAACTCGAATCTAATTCTGGTGTCTGTTTTTACATTTGGGTCAAAAAAAAATTACCTCCTGGGCACAAAAGTCCCTGACCCCGGCATCACGAATTTTCTTCCCTGGACACAAAAAAATCTTGATTTTTAATATCTATGAAAAACACCATTTTCAAGGATGAAATTCAACCCTGAATCTAATTCTGGCGTCAGTTTTTACATTTGGGTCAAAAAAAAAATTTTCACCCGCTGGGCACAAAAATCCCTGAACCCGGCAACAGGAATTTTGTTCCCCAGACACCAAAAATGCTTGATTTTTAAAAACTATAAAAAAACCATTTTAAAGTGTGAAATTCAACCCCGAATGTAATTCTGGCGTCCGTTTTTACATTTGGGTCAAAAAAAAAAATCACTTCCTGGGCAGAAATATCCCTGACCCCGGCATCAGGAATTTCCTTCCCCGGACACCAAAAATATCTTCATTTACAAAAAGTATAAAAAACACCATTTTTAAGGATGCAATTAAACCTCGAATCTAATTCTGGTGTCTGTTTTTACATTTGGGTAAAAAAAAAATTACCTGCTGGGCACAAAAATCCCTGGCATCACGAATTTTCTTCCCCGGACACCAAAAAATCTTGATTTTTAAAATCTATAAAAAACACCATTTCTAAGGATGAAATTCAACCCCGAATCTAATACTGGCCTCGGTTTTTACATTTGTGTCAAAAAAAAATTTCACCTCCTGGGCACAAAAATCCCTGACCCTAGCATCACGAATTTTCTTCCCCGGACACCAAAAAATGCTTGATTTTTAAAATCTATAAAAAACACCATTTCTAAGGATGAAATTCAACCCAGAATCTCATACTGGCCTGGGTTTTTACATTTGTGTCAAAAAATCTTTTTCACCTCCTGGGCACAAAAATCCCTGACATCAGGAATTTCCTTCCCCGGACACCAAAAATATCTTCATTTACAAAAACTATTAAAAACACCATTTTTAAGGATGAAATTAAAACTCGAATGTAATTCTTGTGTCTGTTTTTACATTTGGGTCAAAAAATTTTTTACCTGCTGGGCATAAAAATCCCTGGCATCACAAATTTTCTTCCCCGGACACAAAAAAATCTTGTTTTTTAAAATCTATAAAAAACACCGTTTCTAAGGATGAAATTCAACCCCGAATCTCATACTGGCCTCAGTTTTTACATTTGTGTCAAAAAAAAAATTTCACCTCCTGGGCACAAAAATCCCTGACCCCAGCATCACGAATTTTCTTCCCCGGACACCAAAAAATGCTTGATTTTTAAAAACTATAAAAAACACCATTTCTAAGGATGAAATTCAACCCCGAATCTAATTCTGGTGTCTGTTTTTACATTTGGGTGAAAAAAAAATTTACCTCCTGGGCACAAAAATCCCTGACCCCGGCATCACGAATTTTCTTCCCCGGACACCAAAAAAATCTTGATTTTTAAAATCTATAAAAAACACCATTTCTAAGGATGAAATTCAACCCAGAATCTCATACTGGCCTGGGTTTTTACATTTGTGTCAAAAAATCTTTTTCACCTCCCGGCCACAAAAATCCCTGACCCCGGCATCAGGAATTTTCTTGCCCGGACACCAAAAAATGCTTGATTTATTAAAACTATAAAAAGCACCATTTTTAAGGACGAAATTCAACCCTGAAACTAATTCTGGTGTCCGTTTTTACATTTGGGTCAAAAAAAAAAAAATTCACCTCCTGGGCACTAAAATCCCTGACTCCGGCATCAGGAATTTTCTTCCCCGGACACAAAAAAATCTTGATTTTTAAAATCTATGAAAAACACCATTTTCAAGGATGAAATTCAACCCTGAATCTAATTCTGGTGTCAGTTTTTACATTTGGGTCAAAAAAAAAAATTTCACCCGCTGGGCACAAATATCCCTGACCCCGGCATCAGGAATTTTCTTGCCCGGACACCAAAAAATTCTTGATTTTTAAAAACTATAAAAAGCACCATTTTTAAGGACGAAATTCAACCCCGAAACTAATTCTAGTGTCCATTTTTACATTTGGGTCAAAAAAAAAAATTTCACCCCCTGGGCACAAAAATCCCTGACCCCGGCATCACGAATTTTCTTCCCCGGACACTAAAAAATTCTTGGTTTTTAAAAACTATGAAAAAAACAATTTTTAAGGATGAAATTCAACCCCGAATCTCATACTGGCCTCGGTTTTTACATTTGTGTCAAAAAAAATTTACCTCCTGGGCACAAAAATCCCTGACCCCGGCATCACGAATTTTCTTCCCCGGTCACCAAAAAATGCTTGATTTTTAAAAACTATAAAAAACACCATTTGTAAGCGTGAAATTCAACCCCGAATGTAATTCTGGTGTCCGTTTTTACATTTGGGTCAAAAAAAAAAAATTCACCTCCTGGGCACAAAAATCCCTGACCCTGGCATCAGGAATTTCCTTCCCCAGACACTAAAAATATCTTCATTTACAAAAAGTATAAAAAACACCATTTTTAAGGATGCAATTAAACCTCGAATCTAATTCTGGTGTCTGTTTTTACATTTGGGTCAAAAAACAATTTACCTGCTGGGCATAAAAATCCCTGGCATCACGAATTTTCTTCCCCGGACACAAAAAAATCTTGATTTTTAAAATCTATGAAAAACACCATTTGCAAGGATGAAATTCAACCCCGAATCTCATACTGGCCTCGGTTTTTACATTTGTATAAAAAAAAAAATTTACCTCCTGGGCAAAAAAATCCCTGACCCCGGCATCACGAATTTTCTTCCCCGGACACCAAAAAATCTTGATTTTTAAAATCTATGAAAAAAAACATTTTTAAGGATGAAATTAAAACTCGAATCTAATTCTGGTGTCTGTTTTTACATTTGGGTCAAAAAAAATTTACCTCCTGGGCACAAAAACCCCTGACCCCGGCATCACGAATTTTCTTCCCTGGACACAAAAAAATCTTGATTTTTAAAATCTATAAAAAACACCATTTCTAAGGATGAAATTCAACCCCGAATCTCATACTGGCCTCGGTTTTTACATTTGTGTCAAAAAACCTTTTTCACCTCCTGGGCACAAAAATCCCTGACCCCGGCATCAGGAATTTTCTTGCCCGGACACCAAAAAATTCTTGATTTTTAAAAACTATAAAAAGCACCATTTTTAAGGACGAAATTCAACCCCGAAACTAATTCTAGTGTCCATTTTTACATTTGGGTCAAAAAAAAAATTTCACCCCCTGGGCACAAAAATCCCTGACCCCGGCATCAGAAATTTACTTGCCCGGACACCAAAAAATGCTTGATTTTTAAAAACTATAAAAAACACCATTTGTGAGCGTGAAATTCAACCCCGAATGTAATTCTGGCATCCGTTTTTACATTTGGGTCAACAAAAAAAAATTCACCTCCTGGGCACAAAAATCCCTGACCCCGGTATCAGGAATTTTCTTCCCCGGACACTAAAAAATTCTTGGTTTTTAAAAAGTATGAAAAAAAACATTTTTAAGGATGAAATTCAACCCCGAATCTCATACTGGCCTCGGTTTTTACATTTGGGTCAAAAAAAAAATTTCACCCCCTGGGCACAAAAATCCCTGACCCCAGCATCAGAAATTTACTTGCCCGGACACCAAAAAATGCTTGATTTTTAAAAACTATAAAAAACACCATTTGTAAGCGTGAAATTCAATCCCGAATGTAATTCTGGCATCCGTTTTTACATTTGGGTCAAAAAAAAAAAATTCACCTCCTGGGCACAAAAATCCCTGGCCCCGGCATCAGGAATTTTCTTGCCCGGACACCAAAAAATTCTTGATTTTTAAAAACTATAAAAAGCACCATTTTTAAGGACGAAATTCAACCCCGAATCTAATTCTAGTGTCCATTTTTACATTTGGGTCAAAAAAAATTTTCACCCCCTGGGCACAAAAATCCCTGAACCCGGCAACAGGAAGTTTCTTCCCCGGACACAAAAAAAATCTTGATTTTTAAAATCTATGAAAAACACCATTTATAAGGATGAAATTCAACCCCGAATCTAATTCTGGTGTCCGTTTTTACATTTGGGTCAAAAAAAAAAATCACCTCCTGGGCACAAAAATCCCTGAACCCGGCAACAGGAATTTTCTTCCCCAGACACCAGAAAATGCTTGATTTTTAAAAAGTATAAAAAACATCATTTTTAAGGATGAAATTCAACCCCGAATATAATTCTGGCGTCCGTTTTTACATTTGGGTCAAAAAAAAAATTCACCTCCTGGGCACAAAAATCCCTGAACCCGGCAACAGGAATTTTCTTCCCCAGACACCAAAAAATGATTGATTTTTAAAAAGTATAAAAAACATCATTTTTAAGGATGAAATTCAACCCCGAATCTAATTCTGGCATCCGTTTTTACATTTGGGTCAAAAAAAAAATTCACCTCCTGGGCACAAAAATCCCTGACATCAGGAATTTCCTTCCCCGGACACCAAAAATATCTTCATTTACAAAAACTATTAAAAACACCATTTTTAAGGATGAAATTAAAACTCGAATGTAATTCTTGTGTCTGTTTTTACATTTGGGTCAAAAAAATTTTTACCTGCTGGGCATAAAAATCCCTGGCATCACAAATTTTCTTCCCCGGACACAAAAAAATCTTGATTTTTAAAATCTATAAAAAACACCGTTTCTAAGGATGAAATTCAACCCCGAATCTCATACTGGCCTCAGTTTTTACATTTGTGTCAAAAAAAAAATTTCACCTCCTGGGCACAAAAATCCCTGACCCCAGCATCACGAATTTTCTTCCCCGGACACCAAAAAATGCTTGATTTTTAAAAACTATAAAAAACACCATTTCTAAGGATGAAATTCAACCCCGAATCTAATTCTGGTGTCTGTTTTTACATTTGGGTGAAAAAAAAATTTACCTCCTGGGCACAAAAATCCCTGACCCCGGCATCACGAATTTTCTTCCCCGGACACCAAAAAAATCTTGATTTTTAAAATCTATAAAAAACACCATTTCTAAGGATGAAATTCAACCCCGAATCTCATACTGGCCTGGGTTTTTACATTTGTGTCAAAAAATCTTTTTCACCTCCTGGGCACAAAAATCCCTGACCCCGGTATCAGGAATTTTCTTCCCCGGACACTAAAAAATTCTTGGTTTTTAAAAAGTATGAAAAAAAACATTTTTAAGGATGAAATTCAACCCCGAATCTCATACTGGCCTCGGTTTTTACATTTGGGTCAAAAAAAAAATTTCACCCCCTGGGCACAAAAATCCCTGACCCCAGCATCAGAAATTTACTTGCCCGGACACCAAAAAATGCTTGATTTTTAAAAACTATAAAAAACACCATTTGTAAGTGTGAAATTCAATCCCGAATGTAATTCTGGCATCCGTTTTTACATTTGGGTCAAAAAAAAAAAATTCACCTCCTGGGCACAAAAATCCCTGGCCCCGGCATCAGGAATTTTCTTGCCCGGACACCAAAAAATTCTTGATTTTTAAAAACTATAAAAAGCACCATTTTTAAGGACGAAATTCAACCCCGAATCTAATTCTAGTGTCCATTTTTACATTTGGGTCAAAAAAAATTTTCACCCCCTGGGCACAAAAATCCCTGAACCCGGCAACAGGAAGTTTCTTCCCCGGACACAAAAAAAATCTTGATTTTTAAAATCTATGAAAAACACCATTTATAAGGATGAAATTCAACCCCGAATCTAATTCTGGTGTCCGTTTTTACATTTGGGTCAAAAAAAAAAATCACCTCCTGGGCACAAAAATCCCTGAACCCGGCAACAGGAATTTTCTTCCCCAGACACCAGAAAATGCTTGATTTTTAAAAAGTATAAAAAACATCATTTTTAAGGATGAAATTCAACCCCGAATCTAATTCTGGCGTCCGTTTTTACATTTGGGTCAAAAAAAAAAATTCACCTCCTGGGCACAAAAATCCCTGAACCCGGCAACAGGAATTTTCTTCCCCAGACACCAAAAAATGATTGATTTTTAAAAAGTATAAAAAACATCATTTTTAAGGATGAAATTCAACCCCGAATCTAATTCTGGCATCCGTTTTTACATTTGGGTCAAAAAAAAAATTCACCTCCTGGGCACAAAAATCCCTGACATCAGGAATTTCCTTCCCCGGACACCAAAAATATCTTCATTTACAAAAAGTATAAAAAACACCATTTTTTTTTTATTAATTTTATTATTTAAAAACATTGGACACAGTACCAGCGAGCTGACAAACCTTTTTGTCTACAATGTTTAAATATATATATATACATGTATATATGTACATCAAAAATACACTTAAATACACTTAGATTACAAATCGATAAAATACCACAATATTTAAAACAGTGAGCTAGTCTGTAAAACCTAATAGAGACCTTTCTTTTTATCCATCCAAAGATACAATTTGTTCCAAATTCTATAATAGTCTGATTGATCTTTATTCTTTAATTCCAAAGTTAATTTGTCCATTTCAGCGCAATCCCAAATTTTCCTAATAACCTCTTTTTGTCCTGGGATCTCATTCTTTTTCCATTTTTGCGCAAATGATAATCTAGCTGCTGTGATAATATGGATCGTTAAGTATAGCACATCTTTAGGATATTTCTCTTTCGTGATTCCCAACAAGAAAAGTTCTGGACTAAACTCCAGATCTTGATTCAATATTTCTTTCAGCCAAATCCAAATCATTCTCCAAAATTTTTGTGTTTTACTGCAAGACCACCACGTGTGGAAGTATGTTCCTATCTCTTCAGAACACTTCCAACATTTGGGAGATGCTGTTGTGTACATTTTTGCTAAGCGAGCTGGGGGAAGATGCCATCGGTAAAACATTTTAAATAAATTTTCTTTATACGATGAGGCCAGTGTTATCCTTTTATTTCTATCCCAAATTGTTTGCCAAGTATCTAGGTCGATGTTATGTCCTAAATTGTTAGCCCAGGTCAACATGGGGTCTTTCACTTGCTCTTCAAACAGCTTATATCCCAAAAGTAATTTATAAAAATTCCTTATTTGTTTAGAGTCCGGTCCCAATAATATTTTGTCCAATGCTGTTTCAGAGGTACATATCCCCCATTCATTTTTATCCTTCCTAAATCTCGATTGGATTTGTAAGTAGGCCCACCAATCGAGTTTTATACCTTGTAATTCTAGTTCATTCCTAAGTTTCAATTCCCCCTCCTCATTCAGAATATCCTTGTATGAGATTATGTTACCCAAATCAAACAGATTTGGGTAAACTATCGCTTCAAGGGTGGATAGCCAGACCGGAAAAAACCAAGAATTAAATTGAAATATTTACAGGACACGAAGGAAACTGGGGGTTTTGGATTGCCAGACTGGGAATTATATTACCATGCCGCGGCCCTGAGCTGGATTAGAGAATGGGTAATCTTGAGAAATAGAAGACTATTAACTTTAGAGGGTCACGATTTGCAATATGGCTGGCATGCTTTCCTATGGACGGAGAAACAAGGTCTTTTCTCGCATTTTCAAAGACATCGGATCAGGCAAGCGCTACTTAATACTTGGAAAAAAAAATTAGATCTCACAATTACACCAAAAAACACCATTTTTAAGGATGCAATTAAACCTCGAATCTAATTCTGGTGTCTGTTTTTACATTTGGGTCAAAAAACAATTTACCTGCTGGGCATAAAAATCCCTGGCATCACGAATTTTCTTCCCCGAACACAAAAAAATCTTGATTTTTAAATTCTATGAAAAACACCATTTTCAAGGATGAAATTCAACCCCAAATCTAATTCTAGAGTCCGTTTTTACATTTGGGTCAGAAAAAAATATTTCACCTCCTGGGCACAAAAATCCCTGACCCCAGCATCACGAATTTTCTTCCCTGGACACAAAAAAATGTTGATTTTTAAAATCTATAAAAAACACCATTTCTAAGGATGAAATTTAACCCCGAATCTCATACTGGCCTCGGTTTTTACATTTGTGTCAAAAAATCTTTTTCACCTCCTGGGCACAAAAATCCCTGACTCCGGCATCAGGAATTTTCTTGCCCGGACACCAAAAAATTCTTGATTTTTAAAAACTATAAAAAGCACCATTTTTAAGGACGAAATTCAACCCCGAAACTAATTCTAGTGTCCATTTTTACATTTGGGTCAAAAAAAAATTTCACCCGCTGGGCACAAAAATCCCTGAACCCGGCAACAGGAATTTTCTTCCCCGGACACCAAAAATGCTTGATTTTTAAAAACTATAAAAAAAACCATTTTTAAGCGTGAAATTCAACCCCGAATGTAATTCTGGCGTCCGTTTTTACATTTGGGTCAAAAAAAAATTTCACTTCCTGGGCACAAAAATCCCTGACCCCGGCATCACGAATTTTCTTCCCCGGACACTAAAAAATTCTTGGTTTTTAAAAACTATGAAAAAAACCATTTTTAAGGATGAAATTCAACCCCGAATCTCATACTGGCCTCGGTTTTTACATTTGTGTCAAAAAAAAATTTCACCTCCTGGGCACAAAAATCCCTGACCCTAGCATCACGAATTTTCTTCCCCGGACACCAAAAAATGCTTGATTTTTAAAATCTATAAAAAACACCATTTCTAAGGATGAAATTCAACCCCGAATCTCATACTGGCCTGGGTTTTTACATTTGTGTCAAAAAATCTTTTTCACCTCCTGGGCACAAAAATCCCTGACCCCGGCATCAGGAATTTCCTTCCCCGGACACTAAAAATATCTTCATTTACAAAAAGTATAAAAAACACCATTTTTAAGGATGCAATTAAACCTCGAATCTAATTCTGGTGTCTGTTTTTACATTTGGGTCAAAAAACAATTTACCTCCTGGGCACAAAAATCCCTGGCATCACGAATTTTCTTCCCCGGACACAAAAAAATCTTGATTTTTAAAATCTATAAAAAACACCATTTCTAAGGATGAAATTCAACCCCGAATCTCATACTGGCCTCGGTTTTTACATTTGTGTCAAAAAATCTTTTTCACCTCCTGGGCACAAAAATCCCTGACCCCGGCATCAGGAATTTTCTTGCCCGGACACCAAAAAATTCTTGATTTTTAAAAACTATAAAAAGCACCCTTTTTAAGGACGAAATTCAACCCCGAAACTAATTCTAGTGTCCATTTTAACATTTGGGTCAAAAAAAAAATTTCACCCCCTGGGCACAAAAATCCCTGACCCCGGCATCAGGAATTTTCTTGCCCGGACACCAAAAAATTCTTGATTTTTAAAAACTATAAAAAGCACCATTTTTAAGGACGAAATTCAACCCCGAAACTAATTCTAGTGTCCATTTTTACATTTGGGTCAAAAAAAAAATTTCACCCCCTGGGCACAAAAATCCCTGACCCCGGCATCACGAATTTTCTTCCCCGGACACTAAAAAATGCTTGATTTTTAAAATCTATAAAAAACACCATTTCTAAGGATGAAATTCAACCCCGAATCTCATACTGGCCTGGGTTTTTACATTTGTGTCAAAAAATCTTTTTCACCACCTGGGCACAAAAATCCCTGACCCCGGCATCAGGAATTTCCTTCCCCGGACACTAAAAATATCTTCATTTACAAAAAGTATAAAAAACACCATTTTTAAGGATGCAATTAAACCTCGAATCTAATTCTGGTGTCTGTTTTTACATTTGGGTCAAAAAACAATTTACCTCCTGGGCACAAAAATCCCTGGCATCACGAATTTTCTTCCCCGGACACAAAAAAATCTTGATTTTTAAAATCTATAAAAAACACCATTTCTAAGGATGAAATTCAACCCCGAATCTCATACTGGCCTCGGTTTTTACATTTGTGTCAAAAAATCTTTTTCACCTCCTGGGCACAAAAATCCCTGACCCCGGCATCAGGAATTTTCTTGCCCGGACACCAAAAAATTCTTGATTTTTAAAAACTATAAAAAGCACCCTTTTTAAGGACGAAATTCAACCCCGAAACTAATTCTAGTGTCCATTTTTACATTTGGGTCAAAAAAAAAATTTCACCCCCTGGGCACAAAAATCCCTGACCCCGGCATCAGGAATTTTCTTGCCCGGACACCAAAAAATTCTTGATTTTTAAAAACTATAAAAAGCACCCTTTTTAAGGACGAAATTCAACCCCGAAACTAATTCTAGTGTCCATTTTTACATTTGGGTCAAAAAAAAAATTTCACCCCCTGGGCACAAAAATCCCTGACCCCGGCATCACGAATTTTCTTCCCCGGACACTAAAAAATTCTTGGTTTTTAAAAAGTATGAAAAAAACAATTTTTAAGGATGAAATTCAACCCCGAATCTCATACTGGCCTCGGTTTTTACATTTGTGTCAAAAAAAATTTACCTCCTGGGCACAAAAATCCCTGACCCCGGCATCACGAATTTTCTTCCCCGGACACCAAAAAATCTTGATTTTTAAAATCTATGAAAAAAACCATTTTTAAGGATGAAATTAAAACTCGAATCTAATTCTGGTGTCTGTTTTTACATTTGGGTCAAAAAAAAATTACCTCCTGGGCACAAAAATCCCTGACCCCGGCATCACGAATTTTCTTCCCTGGACACAAAAAAATCTTGATTTTTAAAATCTATGAAAAACACCATTTTCAAGGATGAAATTCAACCCTGAATCTAATTCTGGCGTCAGTTTTTACATTTGGGTCAAAAAAAAATTTTTCACCCGCTGGGCACAAAAATCCCTGAACCCGGCAACAGGAATTTTGTTCCCCAGACACCAAAAATGCTTGATTTTTAAAAACTATAAAAAAACCATTTTTAAGTGTGAAATTCAACCCCGAATGTAATTCTGGCGTCCGTTTTTACATTTGGGTCAAAAAAAAAATTCACTTCCTGGGCAGAAATATCCCTGACCCCGGCATCAGGAATTTCCTTCCCCGGACACCAAAAATATCTTCATTTACAAAAAGTATAAAAAACACCATTTTTAAGGATGCAATTAAACCTCGAATCTAATTCTGGTGTCTGTTTTTACATTTGGGTAAAAAAAAAATTACCTGCTGGGCACAAAAATCCCTGGCATCACGAATTTTCTTCCCCGGACACAAAAAAAATCTTGATTTTTAAAATCTATAAAAAACACCATTTCTAAGGATGAAATTCAACCCCGAATCTCATACTGGCCTCGGTTTTTACATTTGTGTCAAAAAAAAATTCACCTCCTGGGCACAAAAATCCCTGACCCTAGCATCACGAATTTTCTTCCCCGGACACCAAAAAATGCTTGATTTTTAAAATCTATAAAAAACACCATTTCTAAGGATGAAATTCAACCCAGAATCTCATACTGGCCTGGGTTTTTACATTTGTGTCAAAAAATCTTTTTCACCTCCTGGGCACAAAAATCCCTGACCCCGGCATCAGGAATTTTCTTGCCCGGACACCAAAAAATGCTTGATTTATTAAAACTATAAAAAGCACCATTTTTAAGGACGGAATTCAACCCTGAAACTAATTCTGGTGTCCGTTTTTACATTTGGGTCAAAAAAAAAAAAAATTCACCTCCTGGGCACAAAAATCCCTGACTCCGGCATCAGGAATTTTCTTCCCCGGACACAAAAAAATCTTGATTTTTAAAATCTATGAAAAACACCATTTTCAAGGATGAAATTCAACCCTGAATCTAATTCTGGTGTCAGTTTTTACATTTGGGTCAAAAAAAAAATTTTCACCCGCTGGGCACAAAAATCCCTGACCCCGGCATCAGGAATTTTCTTGCCCGGACACCAAAAAATTCTTGATTTTTAAAAACTATAAAAAGCACCATTTTTAAGGACGAAATTCAACCCCGAAA